>NW_022436986.1:0-20868 GCF_009761245.1 Sapajus apella
GGTGGGGAGGTGCAGGTTCAGATGGAGCAGGATGGAGAGGAGCCAGGAGGGGAATCAGGATGCAAACTGCAGTGAGGCCCAGCGGGATGCCCGGCAGAGCCACACCCTCTCTTTGACAGGAGGCCCAGCTGCCTCAGGCTTCCCTGCCTGCCGCCCAAGTGCCCTGGTCTCCACCACCCTGGGCCCTGCTCACACTTGGGGCAGCGCCAGTAAGTGCCCCCTTTCCTCCCGCAGGTAGCGGAGAAGCGCCGCCTATCCTTGAAGGAGGAACGGCGTGCGAGGGCAGCCCCTAGTCATGGCACCGCCCGCTTGGACTCAATCTCTTCTAAGTCTGCAGCGGGCCAAGGAGCAGAGAGAGATGTCCCTGGCCCCCAGCAAGGGGTCACCATGGAAACCTGCCCACCCCAGACAGCTGCCCGGGACCCTCAGGGACGAGGCAGAGCACGCACTGGCATGGCCAGGTCCAAAAACCCTGTTATGCTTTTGGAGAGTCTGGATTCCCACAAGCTGAGGGCTGCCCGGCCAAACACTCCTCCCCGGGACCATAGACCCAACCCCCAGAGGGCCTCCCGGGACCCTCAGGGACAAGGCAGAGTGTGCACTGGGATGGCCAGGTCCAAAAACCCTGTGGTGCTTTTGGAGAGACTGGATTCCCGCAGGCTGAGATCTGCCCGGCCAAACACTCCTTCCCAGGACCACAGACCCGCCTGCCCAGGAGTGGGGACCAAGGACACCTGGGGTCTCCCTGGAGCCTCTCCTGTGAAGGAGTCACCCAGGCTGTCTAAGGGGTCAAGTGAGGAGGAGAGGGAAATCCCTGGTATGGTTACTGTCGTGGGTACCAACTACAGGCTGCGGCCCTGGAAGCTGTCCCAGAGCCCTGTCCCTGCCTCGGGCCTTCTCAGCCCAGAAGGGCGGGGACCCCAGGGAGCTCTTCAGTCCCAATCTGCAAAGAGAAGAGGCCTCAGCCCAGCACCCACTCCTGCCACCAAGTCCAAGAAGCGAGCTCTCTTTGGAGGCCCATCCCCTGCTGAACAGACGCCCCACCTAGGGCCTGGGCTCAGAGTCTCTGGGGCGCAATCCCTGGCTTGGGGGCTGGGTGGCCCCTCACAGTCCCAAAAGAGAAAGGGTGATCCCTTGCTGTCTAAGAGGAAGAAAAAGCAGCACCGCAGCCAGTAGGGGGACAGGGCAGGCTCTCTGGTGCCAATCCTCAAGGGTGGGGCTCTTAACTCTCGGACCTTCATGGCACTGGGTGACCCCAAAGCAAAGACTTCTCCCCCAGTGCTGATCTTGCTGGGCATTAGCTTTGGAGGGTGGGGGAGGGAGGGGAGGGAGAGAGTGGGGGAGGAAGAGGGTGGCTGAACGGGAAGGGAGGGCCTAGAGGGAGGGGGTAGGAGGTGGGGAGCAACAGCTTGGGGGTCTTCTGTGTAAATATAAATAAATATAGTTGTGTTGGAAATGCTCTCCGGGCTGCTGCCTCTGTCCTCAGGGCTGTGCTGCTCAGTGGAGGGGGTCTGTGAGGGACAGCAGAGGGACTGGGAGATGCCAGGCACTGGGGACTCACGGGGGCCAGTCCCACTCATTCCTGAGGTATAGGCTGCCCCTTCAGATGCTCCAGGGACTGACAGATGCTCAGGAAGTCCTGATCCCTCCCACCATCCACTCACAAGGCCCCACCTGCTTAGTTATCAGCATCCCTCGGAAATCCTGGGATGGAGAGAGCTGGCTGGCTCTTGTTCTGCCCGGTGGGAGCCGAGGAGAAGGCCGCTGCCTGCAACATGGACACAGGGAGAGGCGGCCGCTCCTGCTTAACCCTCATCAGGAAGAGCTTGGGCCCTGGGCTGAGGGGAGATGTCGAGGCGTCTATCCACACGGGTGTGTCTGGGATACGACAGTGGGTGGGGAGCAGGGGAAGTCCCTCTGCCAGCTTCTTGTCCAACTGGCGGAAGCAGATGCTCCTAGCTGTGGCCACAGGGACTGGCCTCAGGCCCTGGGGGTCCTGCATGGAACCCCCCACAGCTATGATTCCCTTCCCATATGATGACTGAACTCTTGTGTGCAATTGATGCAGACACAGATTTACATTGGTATCTGAAACAGTTCCTTCCCAACCCACCATCACCAATGGGCACAAGCATGGTCAGCCTGCCAGGCCCAGGGTGGGGTGTGTCTGCTGGTCCCAGGGCCAGGGAGAGCTGGGACCCAGGCCGAGACGGGTCGAAGGTCAGCCACCCTTCTGCCAGGCACAGACCTCAAGGGCAGAGCAGGGGCTGCCTGGGATGTGCCACTGGCTGTCTGGGAAGTGCCCTGGGAGTCAGGGGCCAGGCGTTCGCTGAAGGGACCACATAGATGACAGTTGTCCCGTAAGATTATCATCACCCCCTTTTTTTTTGAGACAGAGTTTCACTCTGTCACCCAGGCTGGAGTGTAGCGGGGTACAATCTTGGCTCACTGCAACCTCTGCTGCCTGGGTTCAAGCGATTCTCCTGCCTCAGTCTCCTGAGTAGCTGGGATAACAGGTGCCTGCCACCACGCCCAGCTAATTTTTGTAGTTTTTAGTACAGACAGGGATTCACCATCTTGGCCTGGCTGGTCTTGAACTCCTGACCTTGTGATCCACCCACCTCAGCACCCCAAAGTGCTGGGATTACAGGCGTGAGCCACAGTGCTCAGCCTTTTTTTTTTTTCCTAACTATATACTATCTAGGTTTACGTAAGTACACTCGATGATGTTCCCACAATGACAAAATCACATTATGAAACATTTCCCAGAATGTATCCCCACCGTCAAGCAATGCATAACTGTATTCTAGTTATCGTACATTACGTCTCTTAAACTTTTTCCTCGTATCTAACTGAAATTGTGTAGCCTTTTATCAGTATCTCTCTATAACCCCACCCCAGTCCCTGGTAACCACAATTCTACTCTCAATTTATACGCGTTCAACTTTTTAAGATGCCACGTGTGAGATCATGCCATATTTGTCTGTCTGGCTTATTTCATTTAACATAATGTCCTCCAGGTTCATCCATGTTATCAAAAGGAGAGGATTCCTCCTTTTGTAAGGCAGTATAATATTCCATTGTGTATATATGGCCTAATTGTTTTAAGGTATGCACTGGTATTACCACAATCTTTGGAAATATGACAACAGCTTAGCTAAAAAAGATAATGCTTCTATAAAGGCATATAAATAAACATCTTGCTAATGACACTTGACTTAAAGAAATAGGTAATCATAATAAGTAATTGAAGAGGGAAAAAGGTTTTGTTTTTTTGTTTTTTGTTTTTGCTGGACATTTCTGTGGTAACCATAGACATATTTTGCTATAGCAATTCCAACACAGCTGGAAAATAAACTTAAAATTTCACCAAGTTTACTCTGGCTGTACCCCTCCTGGGTTCAAGTCTCGCATCAAGGTGATATTATCATATGTGAGCCTTGTAGGAGTCTGACATCTAGGAACCGTTTTTATGTCAATATTTTGGTTGTGAACATCAGTACTCACTAGCAGTATCTCAAGTAACACCTTCTCTCAACCATGTACTGACTGACACACACAGCTGCCCTGAAACAATCAGAGATACTGGGCTCCATTACTTCGTGTGCAGGTTTTTCTTGGCTGACCCTGTCAACAGGACTCTTAGCAGGTGGAGAGCAAAAGCCTTAACTTGCTTACAACAATGGGGCCAGATAGGACTGATTTACATTTACTGACAGAGCAAATCAGGCTGTGCACAGTCTGGTATCTCTTCTTCTATTTGGAGAGGTGCTTTAGAATCAGTTGGAGAGGATCCTCATAAAAATCAAGAAAAAGACAATTGATCGTCCAAGGCCAAACTAAATAATGTTTTTTCAAGACTTGGCTTGGACAAAAAGGAGGCTGTTTGAGTAGAAACTTACAAATATTAATTATGTCACTTTTGCAATTACTATAAATTGCTGTTGTTGTCAAATCTGTTACTAACAGGGTCTTAAATGTTAGTGTGAAGCCGCTTCTTTACGAGTTCATGATTCTACATAAATGAGCCCGAAACAACCTACATGTTCAAACCTGATGAATACCTGAAACCAAGCTGGTGGTATACATCTGAAAACCTGATTATCTTCCCAGGTTCAGGGAAAGTCAGCAGGAAGGACTGTAAGAGGAACATTTCCACTTACAGCAGCGCTTGTATAGAAGACATCCAAAGTGAATGGTCAAAAATGCTGAACAGGCCAGGCGCGGTGGCTCAAGCCTGTAATCCCAGCACTTTGGGAGGCTGAGGCGGGTGGATCACGAGGTCAAGAGATCGAGACCATCCTGGTCAACATGGTGAAACCCTGTCTCTACTAAAAATACAAAAAATTAGCCGGGCATGGTGGCGCGTGCCTGTAATCCCAGCTACTCAGGAGGCTGAGGCAGGAGAATTGCCTGAACCCAGGAGGCGGAGGTTGCGGTGAGCCGAGATCGCGCCATTGCACTCCAGCCTGGGTAACATGAGTGAAACTCCGTCTCAAAAAAAAAAAAAAAAATGCTGAACAATTCAATTTCTATGAACCATCCAGAATAAGCAGACCTACAGATAGAAATAGTGGTTGCCAAAGGCTGCGGTGTCTGAGGGAAATGGAAGGTGATGGATGAAGAACACAGTTTCTTTTGGAATGATAAAAATTTCTAAAACTGATTTTGTAACAGTTACACAACTCTGTGACTACACTAAAAGCTACTGAATTGCAAATTTTAAATGGGCAAATTGCATGGTATGTGAACTATGTTTTTATGAAGCTGTTACAAAAGAAAACCTCTAAAAGAGTGAATGGCCAACGTGGGGAAAAGGGATGAAAGGTACTATCAGAAAAATAAGCTACAGATTAAATGTGCAGGACAAGGCTAGAGTGAATCCTGTGCCGTTAAAGCTGAAGAGAGTATGCATTCATGTTTAATATAGGAAGGTAGATGTTTACAGAAATAGGTGTGTGTGTAGATAGATGTTTACAGAAATAGATATGTGTACATGGGTCAGTAAATACACAACTGTTTCCTACCTCTGTCCCTCAGGGGTCTAGAAGCATGGCTAGTGTCTACACCTTAGATTCTAAATATCATTCTTTAATAAAAGAAGCCAGGGAAGGCTCGTTCCAGCGCTAGGACAGGGAAAATGCAAGATGAACTTGGAACATCTTGTAGTATAGAAATTAAGGGTTGTTCTCAACCGCTAAAGCTGGAAAAATTTGAGTAACAAATAATATTAAATTATAACCTAATGAATAAAATAAGCAGCCATGAGTCCATAGTGATGCAAATAAATGACTAAATATAGAAATAACAGGAGAGGGCTGGGCATGGTGGCGCATGCCTGCAATCCCTGCACTTTGGGAGGCCAAGGTGGGCAGATTATGAGGTCAAGAGATCAAGACCATCCTGGCCAACATGGTGAAACCCATCTCTACTAAAAATACAAAATTAGCCGGGCGTGGTGGTGCATGCCTGTAATCCCAGCTACTTGGGAGGCTGAGGAAGGAGAATCGCTTGAACCTGGAAGGCGGAGGTTGCAGTGAGCCGAGATCACACCATTGCACTCCAGCCTGCGCAACAAGAGCAAGACTCTGTCTCAAAAAATAAATAAATAAATAACAGGAGAGAACAGACATATCTTCATTACAGAGCAATTCCAAAAAAATGGAGAAAATTTAAGGAATAAAAATCAACTTAAGAACACTATGGTAATTAAGTTGCTAGAGGCAAGATCCATCAACGAATGCTAAAATTAAAGGACAAAACATGAAGAAGAGGTATTTAGTGGGGTGCTGTGGCTCACATCTGTGACCTAATAATTTGGGAGGCTGAGGTGAGAGGATCGATTGTGCCCCAGAGTTTAAGATCACCCTGGGCAACACAGGGAGACCCCATCTCTATATTTAAAAAAAAATTAGCCAGGTGTGGCGGTGGTGCACGTCTGTAGTCCTAACTACTTGGGAGGCTGAGGTGGGAAGATTGCTTGAGCCGGGGAGGTAGAGGCTGCAGTGGGCCGGGATTGTGCCAATATACTCTAGCCTTGGTAAAACAGCAAGACGCTATCCTGTCTCAAAAAAAGAAAAAAGATTATTTATGTATCTTAAAATTGTCTTCCTAAAATATCTGTCAATTTCTTTTTCTCCTTCTCTCTTTCCTCTCTTTTCTTCTTTCATTTTTTCTTTCTTTTTTGAAACAGAGACTTTCTCTGTCACCCAGGCTGTAGTGCAGTGGTGCGATCTCAGCTCACTGCAGCTTCTGTCTCCTGGGTTCAACCAATTCTCCTGTCTCAGCCTCCCAAGTAGCTGGTACCACAGGCGTGCACCACTACATCTGGCTAATTTTTGTATTTTTAATAGAGACAAAGTTTACCACGTTGGCCAGGCTGGTCTTGAACTCCTGACCTCAAGTGATCTGCCTGCCTCAGCCTCCCAAAGTGTTGGGATTACAGGCATGAGCCACCACGCCCAGTCAAATACTTGTTAATTGCTAAGGTGGCTTTAATATTGTGTTCACAAATTCTTTGATAATCCTTTCTCCAGGAGATACGGCTTAATTTCCCTCCCTTGGCATATGGGCTAGGTGTGGTGACTACTTCTAAAAATAAGAGTATGGAAAGAGAAAAATGATAACTTTATGTTGGCAAAACCTGTCAGACTTCATCTGCACCGAGTAATCAAGGTCAGCATCACCAGAAAAGTCACATTGGTATCATGTACCCCTTGATAAGATACAGTGAAGACACTCACCTCTGTGATATTCTTACAAATAGTTGGCAGTGCCAATCTAATAAGAAAACATCAGGCAAGTCCAAATCGAGACACTATGTAAAGGCCCCTGCCAGTTCCCTTCAAGTGTCAAGGTCATGAAAGACACAGACAGACTTACAGATTGGAGGAGACTAAAGAGACGTGACCACTAAATGCCACATGGGATCCTTGACTGAATCTAGGTCAGAAGAAGGGGAAGAGTGAAAACCTAGTGGAAAACGCAAATCAAGTCTGCAGTTCAGCTGATACTATTGTCCCAATGTTAGTTTATTAGCTCTGGCAAATGTGCCACGGTTGTGTAAGATGTTAACCTTAGGAGGGAAACGTGAACTGACCCACTGGCCCACGGCATCCTACTGTAAGAATAGACTTCACTTATTTATGTATTTGCTGTTGGTTTAGACTCATAAGATTTTTTCCCCCATGCTTTGTAAGTCATTAGTGTACTCGATTAGATTGATACTCCAATTATCCCAGATTTGGCCAATGGGTGGGAGTTCCTTCAGACTGACTCTTCTGTCCTAGCGGGATATTCCATCTTTCTTTTTTTGCTTTTTTGGTATTTTTTTTTTAGCATTTGCCTTTTGGCCTGACAAGGTATTCTGGGATCATCGAATCCTAGTCCTGGAAGCAGCCCCTTCTTCAGGTCATCCTGACTTTCATTACTGGGAAGTGGTGGTATAAGATCTGGATACTGCCTGTGCTCACTGCTACTGCTGTGTCCATGCTTCTTAGTGTTTTCAGTGGACAGACCTAGAAAATACATATGTGTGTATACACACACATATACATGCACACAAAGATGCATGTGCACATAAACATGCATGGACACACATACGCATCTTAGGAATCAAAAGTTCACACCAATACTTCCAATTCTAGTCCATCCTCACAGGATTCTTTTTCTTTGCCCCATTCCTCATTTGTAGGACTTTTCTTCCACAGTGAGAACCCTGGCTCCCAACAACACAGACACATGTACTCATTTGCTCAATCCCATAATGTATATAAAATAGTTTCAGGATGACTCTGCCCATACCACTGCAATATACAAACCTACTAGAGTTTCGGTTTGTTTGTAATTCTAATTCACATATAACATTCTATGTTATACTTTAACCATCTGTGCTGGATGTGCTCACAGGCATATTCCAGCTCGCAGCCTATGCCCCTTCCTTATTTAGACTTTCCTTTTTGCTCTCCATTGCTTTTACCTGTTTAGAAAAGTTTCAAGTTATTAGCCAATCGGGTTTTAGTTTAGATTGTGAGGTCTGGCTCCAGCCAACGGAGATCAGACACAGCAGTAAGGACAACTCCAAATGCGTAAGAAATAAATATACCTGTTTTTCTTTGTTCGTTGTAATCTCATGACAAGATTGCTAGTGGGAGTACCCTTTCTGCAGGAAATTAAAAGAATTGCTTGGCTGAGAGATCCTTTGTCCCAGTACTAATTTTTCTTTGCGGCACCAAAAAGAAAAATTTTATACGTAACAATCAGGGTCTGCTCTCTTGCTATCACAGGAAACCCAAGACCACCAAGTCCTAATCAGCTTTCTGAATGCTGGAAGGTCATGTTCAGAAGAGCTAAGGCTCCCTGGCGGAAGACCTGCTGATGGGCAGACACATGTGTGAGGCCATCCTCCATCAACCAGCGCCAGCCCACCCCTTAACTGACCAGGGACGGAGGAGAGAGCTGAGCAGAGACCACACAAGCTGACCCAGCCTGGAAGGCCCTTTCAGCCCAGATGATGCACAGAATCATAGACAACAATAAAATGGTGATGGATTTAAGCCACTGAACGTGAGGGGGAAACTGACAATATCTATGGACGTTTTTTTACTATCAATAACCTCATCAGACTATGAGCTTCATAAAAGGGGTTAGAGTTTCAACATGTGAATTTTAGGTCTGTCTCCAAATGCAGCTACACTGGGGTTAAAGCTTCAACATGCGAATTTGAGAGGAGAGAGTTTAGTCCCCTAAAGTGAAAAAAGAAGGTGCCAGGTGTATCTGCTCGCCACTTGATCACACATGTTTAAAACAGCACCCAACAAGAAGTAGATTCTCCGTCATTATTTATTGTTTAGTGAATTAAGTAAATACGTCAGTAGTATCCACTGGAGAGACAAAATTGGCTCTCAAGGTTTTGCAGCTCTTAAACACAGTGACTTTACAGTGTTTTTCTCACACGTGCTGGGGTCACTTTCTAAGGTGTATGGAATAGTCCGTACCTTAGTTTGAGTTTCACTCCGAGCACCAAGTTCAGAGCCAGGCTGTGGGACTCATGGTAAATAACCCAACGTGTTGCCTTCCTGCAAAGAATACACAAGTCCCAGGAAGGTCCTTGGAGCCTCAGGGGAGGAAAATAAGGCAGGAGGACTGAGGTCTTCTCAAAAGCTGCTCATGCCTCCAGCCCCAAGGTTTCTTTTGACCTGGATAAAGTAAAACAATGAGAGCACACTGAAATTAGAGGGAGGCAACGGCATTTTGCACACCTTAGTAACAACATGTGGGGGCCTCTGGGTGTCCTGTATGACAGCAGAGGACCAGGAAGCTTTCTGGTGTGATGGAAACATTCTGAATTTCCTCTGTGGTGGTGATTACATGAGTATGCATATTCATCAAAACTTAGCAACTGCACACTTAAAATAGGTGCAACTTGTACATAACTCATTCTCCAAAGCAGTGCTTTTGGAAAGGGCTCATGTGGTCCTTTTCTCTTCCTGGTTCCTTCTCTGCTCACTTGCCAACAGTGCTCCTTGTCCTCTGGGATTCAGCAGGTGGAGGAATGAAGCGAAGAGAAAAGAGATGCCATTCACACAGATCCAGAAGTAAGCTGGCTCATACTGGTGCCTGGAAACACCTACTCAGACACCTCCCTGTTGGGATTGCCTTACGTTGGGCATTACTGTTGGGGTCACTACATGCAGGGGTCTATCCTGCAGAGCCTGACTCAGCAACAGATGAATAAAGTACACTGACACACAGATATTTTGTTTTGCTAGTTTGGCTGAGGGACTGAGCAGCTTACAGGCACCTTGGAGAGTGCTATGAACGGTTGCAACTGCCAGCTCTCCCCAGCTAGTGAGACTCGCATTTATTTAGTAAAGTTTAATTGACAAAGGCTTGAGTCAACACTACTAGATGTTGAAGATTAAAACACAGGGTCTGATGCCTAAAGCAAACACTATCAGTGGGTAAAATCTTTGGTCAACCTCCCCTGAAGAGGGCCATCTAGCTGAAAGCTTAGTTATAAGACTACATGAGTAAACAAGTTAGTTAGGTAAACTCCTCCACATACCTTAGCTATTTGCTTTACTTATTAACTAAATATAAGGGGGATTTAGGCTGCCTTCAGCTGAAACTTCTACTAAAACTATGAAAAAACCCTTAGGACTTCCAAAAGGATTTGAGACTATATTCTGTAACTTTATCTACTATTTTTCCCTTAATATTTTTTCTACCACCCTGAGTGAATTCCTACACCTTTCCGCCAAGGAGCAGTTTGTCAGCCCATCTGTTCTGCCCTCTGTGTTTCCCTGGGCAGGAGTTACCCCCCAGCCATTGCATCCCCCAAACTCTAGAGGTTCAGTTGAGCTGAACTTCACAGGGCCTGAGGCAGGAACACAAGCTACCCCTACCCAAGCCCTTGACAAGGCAGGAGGAGGGGCTTAATAGCACATGCCTGTCTACAGAAGTCCTCCTTTCAAAGCTCCTTAACCTTCCTCCTTCTCACCAGGTGTATCTGCTCACTGCTTCACCATGGATGTTTAAATCAGAACCATCTGTATTTTGGTCTGGCAGCTCACTTGGGAATGAATGCAGCATCCTTGGAAATGTGGTGTACAGTGGATGCACCAATGTCCACCTCCTGCTACAAATGGTGACTGTACTTGTGGCCATCTGGGCTTTTTATTCTGTTGTTGGTTTTGCCTGTTTTACACCACCCATCATCCACCGACAATAGCAGCCTAATTTGTCCTCCATGATGGCTACTTCCCCAACTCCAGGTGGTTGTAGTAAAGAGGACTCCTAGTTCAAGGGGTCAGCCTTGCAGATATTCAAGGGAGAGCCACCTGAGCAGAGGGACAGTTATGGACTAAACTGTGTCCCCCCAAAATTTGTATGTTGAAGCTCTAACCCCCAGTGTGACTGTGTTTGGAGACAGAACCTATAAGGAGGTAATAAACGTTAAGTGAGGTCATAGGGGGGCCTCGATCCAATAGAACTGTGTCCTTATAGGAACAGGAAGAAGCACCAGGGATATCACTCTCTACTCTCCCGTTCTCTCTCTCTCTCTCTCTCCCCCCTCCCTCTCTCTTTCTCCCCGTCTCCCCCATGAGAGGACACAGCCAGAAGGAAGCCGTCTGCAAGCCAAGGAGAGAAGCCTCACCAGCCATGGAATCTATAGGAGCCTTGATCTTGGACTTCCAGGCTCCAAAGCTGTGAGAAATGCATTCTGTTGTTTAAGCTGCCCTGTCTGTGGATTCCGTTAAGGCACTGTGAGCTAAGACAGGGACTAATTGGTGCAAAGGCCCTGACGGGGAACTGGAGGCAGGTTTGAAGGGTGGGGGGAGGGTGGTGCCACGATCACTGGGTGGAGGGTGGGAGTAGGTGGACATGGGTTGAAAGGTTGTGGGGCAGGCGGCCTCCTAGGCAGCGTCCTGATGTTGGTCTTTTCCAAGACGGAAGCCATGGGGAGCACACACTCCACATTACAAGGATGGGCAGGCCCAGGAGGGGAAGCAAGGACACCCTAGAGGCAGCGGGAACTGGCGGGCAGCACCGTGGGGGAGGAGAGGAGGTTGGAATCTACTTTTGTCTTAAGAAGGGCGCTGCTGGAGGGTGGGATGTGAAAACAGAGGGAGAGAGAACTCAGAGGTCACTGCAGGTCTGAACAACTGCAAGGATGGAGGTGCCCCGACCTGACGCGGGAGGCCTGGGCAGGGGCCGGTGTGCAGGGACAGATCCTGGGGCCTGGAGGCCAGAGGTCGGGCCATGAGGCCGTACGGCAAAGGCAGTGCGGGCCCTGAAACCAAGAGAAGACAGCGCTGGCAGGAGGCAGCAGCCCCAGAGTCAGGATGGAGGAAAGCCACGCCGGTGGCCAAGGTCAACCAGGCCTTTGGGGCTCGGCAAGGGCAGCTCTGTGACCTGGTGGAGCCTGGCTCCTGCCTGCCTGACGGGGAGGACCCGCAGGCGGCGACCGCGGACAGAGCGCCAGGAGTGGAGAATGAGGCGGAGCTGGGCTGCAGGAGACGGAGGCGGAGAGACTGCCTGGCGGGAGACGCGGGGGCCCGCAGCAGGGTCCTGGAAGCTCCAGGCGGGAGGAGGCGTGGTGGCGGGAGGAGGCGTGGTGGTGGGCGGGCGGCCGGGTGCGGGGGCAGCGCCTGTGGGCGCCACAGGCAGAGGGGTCGGACCGAGCACAGGGGGCGGAATTGAGAGGCCCGCCCGGCAGGGGAAGTGAAGGGAGGTTGGTTAAGAGCGCCCGCCAGGGGCAGAAGGACGCCAAGCGACTGCGGGCAGAGCTGCGGGAGTGCGCGCCACCCCGGGGGAGGATGCGCTGGGCTGGCTGCGGAGCGGCAGGGGCTCGAGGGGCTGGAAACCCTGCGGCAGAAACTGGAAGGCCGCCGTCTAGGTTGGCTCAGGAGTACAGGGGCGCGCCCTGGTCACCCCGCACCTCCGGGGCGCCGCGCGCTCGCAGGCGGGAGGGCGGAGGGGGGCGGGAAGGAGACGAAGGCGCTGCGATCCCGGGCGCGCCGCGCGCTGGGCGTGAGGCTGCAGGAGCGGCGGTGCAGCGTCTCGGCGACTCCACGTGGGCTTGCGGAGATGCTGCAGGGAGGCGGCGCTGACAAAAGCAGCTCGCTCACAAAAATACGGCGACGCAGGCGCAGAGCAGACGTCTGCTGTGACACCACCCGACTGCCAAAAAGATTGCTGGGATCGCAAGGGCGGGGAGTTGGGGGGAAGGCGGGGGGCCGGGGCAGGGGTGGACCGGAGCCTCGCTTTCCATCTCAGGCCAGCGTGGTGGTCCCAAGGGAATTTAGCCAAACATTTCGTCCTAACCTCAACAACAGGTCCTCGTGAGTCCTCATACAACCTCTCCTTAGCGGGTAACGGGCTGCAGCCATTGAAGTCTAATTTCACGCTGTTGATCAATACTTTCAATAGAATGCTTTCTCATTAATTCTGTGCCTTTAGCTTAACTCTGGACATGTTTCAAGACAACGTATTAATAGGACTGTGGTGTTACGTATTCCATCAATTTATAGATGTAACCCGGAAAACTCAAATATAGTTAGAGGACTGGATTAAATGATATTTACTTTAGCAATAGAGAAATAAATGTATACTGGACTGATGGAAATATTCTAAAGCTAGATTGCAGTGATGGTTACACAACTCTATAGATTTACTGACAGTGTGTGAATTCTGTAGCATGTAAAAAATACCAGTTGTAAAAATGAAAAATCTATCACTAAAAAATAAATACGTGTCTAACTGGAAGAACATAGGATACAGAAGCTGGGGGGCGGGGAAGAGGGAAGGCTAGGGGTGCTAAGACCCTCATTCACATCCTGGTGTGGCAATTACTGCAGTCTAAGTTTACAGAACAAGAAATTCAAATTCAAGAATATTTTGAATCTAGTTAACTTATAGAAAACTATGAGGATATAAGCACAACAAATTAAGAGGCAGAAGGAAAGTAGCCTCAATCAGCTAAACCTTCATCTTTCATAATGGAAAGTCACTGCAAAAGAAATCGAGGTTGATAAATACAGAAGCTTAATAAGTGCATTATTACTTAAAAATTTGAATTTTGAAAGGAACTCCCCAAAATCTAAAAATGCTAATTGTTAAAAAAAAAAATTTGGGGGTGGCTGGGTGTGGTGGCTCAGGCCTGTAATCTCAGCGCTTTGGGAGTCAGAGGCGGGTGGATCATTTGAGGTCCAGAGTTCAACACCAGCCTGGCCAACATAGTAAAACCTGGTCTCTACTAAAAATACAAAAATTAGCCAGGCAGTAGTGGTGAGTGCCTGTAATCTCAGCTACTGAGGAGGCTAAGGCTGGAGAATCACTTGAGCCTGGGAGGCAGAGGTGAGCCGAGTTCAATCACGCCACTGCACTCCAGTCTGAGTGACAGAGTGAGACCCTGTCAAAAAAAAAAAAAAAATTGAGATAGCGTCTCTCTCTGTCACCGAGGCTGCAGTGGAATGGTGTGATCGTAGCACGCTGCAGCCTCTAACTCCTAGGCTCAAGAGATCCTCACGTTTCAGCCTCCTGTGCAGCTATGACTACAGGTGGGCGCCACCACTTCCAGCTGACTTTTTTATAGCGTAGGGGGTCACACTATGTTGCCCAGGCTGGTCTCAAACTCCTGGCCTCAAGCAATCCTCCCATTTCAGCTCCTAAAGTGATGGGACTCCAGGCATGAGCCACCATGCCTAAATTTTTGCCTTTAGAAATTGTCCCATGAATTCCTGGATTGACATAACAGTTGGTATTGTCTTGATAGAAGAGATGTTGAAATAATCTATCATCTTCACACTGCCCGGCATGTGCACCCATGTGTGTGTCTGTACATGTCCGTACGTGTGCACGTGTTACATGAATGTGCACGTGTGTGCACATATGCAAGTGTTTGTGTGTGCTTGTCTGTGTACATGTCTGTCCATGTGTATGTATGTTTTAAGCGATCTGTAAAATCAAAAGAAAAACTAGCCTCAAGGTAAAACTACAAAGAATTCCCACACATATTTACAGTGATCAGTGACATAAAATAGTCTTTCATTATTAAAATAAATACTAAAATTTGGTTATCTGTGATGGTTTAATATTTAGGAAACTAGTTAATACAGATTAAATTACATTTCAATATTTCAAATATTTTCCTAAATCTCAATAACTTTTATTACTGAATCTGCAGATGAAGGTCTTGGTACAATTATATTTTAAAACTTTTTTGAAAGGAGGGGAGAACATTTTATTTTTTTAATTTTATGCTTCCAATTTACATTATGTACACTAAGTGCTATGTAAACTTTTCTTTAGGATATCAATATTTAACGGGCAATACTATTTCATCTGAATTTATTTGGAGAAATACAACTTGGCTGTCTGCTTATGGACATCAAAAAATGTGCCAAATAAGAAAACAGGGCATTAACAATCAGAATTTAAATTTTTTTTTTTAATTTCAATTGTTTTGGGGGTATATGTGGTTTTGGTTACTTGAATAAATTCTTTTGCGGTGGTTTCTGAGATTTTAGTGCACCCATCCCCCGAGCAGTATACACACTGTACCCAATGTATAGTCTTTTATCCCTCACCCCCCCACCGCAACCTTCCCCACTGAGTCCCCAAAGTTTATTATATCATTCTTGTGCCTTTGCATCCTCATAGTTTAGCTCCTACTTATAAGTGAAAACATACAATATTTGGTTTTCCATTCCTGAGTTACTTCATATAGAATAATGGCCTCCAGCTCCATCCAAGTGGCTGCAAAAGACATTATTTCATTCCTTTTCAGGGCTGAGTAGTATTCCATGGTGTATATGTACCATGTTTTCTTTATCCACTCATTGGTTGATGGGCACTTAGATTGGTTCCCTGTCTTTGTGACTGTGAATTGTGCGGCATGTGCATGTGTCTTTTTCATATAATGACTTGTTTTCCTTTGGGTAGATACCAAGTAGTGGGATTGCTGAATCTTATGGCAGTTCTACATTTAGTTCTTTAAGGATGTGATGAAAAGGGAATGCTTTTACACTGCTGGTGAGAATGTAAATTAGTACAACTATGGAAAACAGTTCCATAGTTGTACTAATTTACATTCTCACCAGCAGTGTAAAATATCCCCTTGTCTTTTTCACCACATCCACACCAACATCTATTGTTTTTTGGCTTTTTAATTATGGCCATTCTTGTAGGAGTAAGGTGGCATCTCACTGTGGTTTTAATTTGCATTTCCCTGATGATCCATGATGTTAAGCATTTTTTCATGTTTTTTGGCCATTTGTGTATTTTCTTTTGAGAAATGTTTATGTCCTTTGCCCACTTTTTGATGAGATTGTTTTGGTTTTTTTTCCTGATTCGTTTGAATTCCTTATAGATCTGGATACTAGAACTTTACTGGATGTAGTTTGCAAATATTTTCTCCCACTCTGTGAGTTGTCTGTTTACTCTGCTGACTATTTCTTTTGCTGTGCAGAAGCTTTTTAGTTTAATTAGGTCCCATTTATCTTTGTTTTTGTTGAATTTGCTTATGGGGTCTTAGTCATGGATTCTTTGCCTAAGCCAATGTCCAGAAGAATTTTTCCATTGTTATCTTTCAGAATTATTATAGTTTCAGGTCTTAGATTTAAGTCTGATATTGTTTAGATCCGTTTCCACGTCCCCACTAAATCTCATGTTAAATTGTAATCCCCAGTGTTGGAGGTGGGGCCTGGTGAAGGGTGACTGAATCATGTGGGCAACACTCTCATAAATGGGTTAGCGCCATACCCTTGGTGCTGTTTTCACGATAAAGTTCTCAGGAGATCTGGTGGTTTAAAAGCATGTGGCACCTCCCCACACTCTCTTTCTCTCTTCTTCCTGCTCCAGTCACATAAGGCATGCCTGTGCCTGCTTCCCCTTTGCCTTCTGCTATGATTCAACGTTTCCTGAGGCCTCCTCAGAAGCCAAGCAGATACGGGCATCATGCTTCCTCTAAAGCCTGTGGAAAAGTGAGCCAACCTCTTCTCTTTGTAAGTTACCCAGTATCAGGTATTTCTTTATAGCAATGTGAGAACAGACTAATACAAAGTCTTTGACCATCACGAGTTGATTTTTGTGTAAGGTGAGAGATGGGGATCCAGTTTCATTCTTCTACATGTGGCTTGCCAGTTTTCCCAGTACCATTTATTGAATAGAGTTCTTCAATTTATATTTTTGTATGTTTGGCAAAGATTAATTGGCCGTAAGTGTTTGGCTTTATTTCTTGGTTCTATATTCTGTTTCATTGGTGTACCTACCTACTTTTATACCAGTACCATGCTGTTTTAATAACTATAGCCTTGTAGTATGACTTGAAGTCAGGTAACATGATACCTCCAAATTTGTTCTTTTTGCTTAGTATTGCCTTGGTTATGCAGGCTCTTTTTTGGTTCCAAATGAATTTCAGGATTGTTTTTCCTAGTTCTGTGAAGAATGATGATGCTATTTTGGTGGGAATTGCATTGAATGTGTAGATTGCTTTGGGCAGTATGGTCATTTTCACAATATTTATTTTTCCCATCCATGAGCATGGGATGTGTTTCCATTTGTTTCTGTCATCTGTGATTTCTTTCAGCAGTATTTTGTAGTTTTCCTTGTAGAGATCTCTCTCCTTCTTGGTTAAGTATATTCCTAAGTATTTTATTTTTGCAGCTGTGGTGAAAGGGATTGAGTTCTTGATTTGATTTGATTTTCAGCTTGGTCATTGTCGGTGTATAGTAGTACTACTGATTTGTACACATGGATTTTGTATCCTGAGACTTTATTGAATTTGTTTATTAGATCTAGGGACTTTTGGGATGAGTCTTTTTTATTTTTTTTATTTTTATTTTTACTTTTTGAGACAAAGTCTCACTTTGTTACCCAGGCTGCAGGGCACTGGCTCAATCTCGGCTCACTGCAACCTCTGCCTTCTGGGTTCAAGCAATTCTCCTTCCTCAGCCTCCTGAACAGCTGGGATTACAGACACATACCACCAGATCCAGCTACTTTTTTGTATTTTTAGTAGAGATGGGGTCTTGCCATGCTGGCCAGGCTGGTCTCAAACTCCTGACCTCAGGTGATCTGCCCACCTTGGCCTCCCAAAGTGCTGAGATTAAAGATGTGAGCCACTGTGCCTACCCTAGCAATTGTTAAAAATGCATGCTCTGAATAAAGAGACACCCCAAACAGGCTTCGTGTGAGCAACATGGCTGTTTATTCACCTGGGTGCAGGCAGGCTGAGTCAGAAAAGTGAGTCAGCCAGGATGAGTCTTTAGGGTTTTCTAAGTATATAATTATCATTGGTGATTTTTACTTCCCCTTTTCCAATTTGGATGCCTTTCATGTCTTTCTGTTCTCTAATTACTCTGCCCAGGATTTACAGTACTATGTTGAATAGAAGTAATGAGAGAGGGCATCTATATGTTGTTCCAGTTCTCCAGGGGAATGCTTTCAACTTTCCCCTATTCAATATGATGTTACTTGTGGGTTTGTCCTATACAGCTTTTACTACTTTCAGGTAAGTCCCTTCTGTGCCTATTTTGTTGAAGGTTTTTATCATAAAGCGATGCTGGATTTTATCAAGTGCTTTTTCTACATCTATTGAGATGATCATATGGTTTTTGTTTTTAATTCTGTTTATGCAATCTGTCACATTTATTGACTTGCATATGTTAAACCATCCCTCCATCACTGGGATGAAACTCACTTGATCATAATGTATTATCTTTTGAATATTTTGGATTCAGTTAGCTAGTATTTTGTTGAGTATTTTTGCATCTATATCATCAGGGATATTGGTCTGTAGTTTTCTTTTTTTCTTATATCTTTTCCTGGTTTTAGTAGTGGGGGGATACTGGCTTCATAGAATGATCTGGGGAGGATTTCCTCTTTCTCTCTCTTTTGAAATAGTTTCAGTAGGATTAATACCAATTCTTTGAACTTCTGCTAGAATTCATCTGTGAATCCATCTGGTCCTGGACTTTTTTTTGTTGGCAATTCTTTTTTTATTACTCCTTCAATCTCACTGCTTGTTATTGGTCTGTTCCAGGTTTCTATTTCTTCCTGATTTCATCTAGGAGGGTTGTATATTTCCAGGAATTTATCCATTTCCTCTAGGTTTGCTAGTTTCCGCATATAAAGGTGTTCGCGGTAGCCTTTAAGGATCTTTTGTATTTTTGCGATATCAGTTGTAATATCTCTTGTTTCATTTCTAATTGAACTTATTTGGATCTTCTCTCTTCTTTTTTTTTTTTTTTTTTTTTTTTGAGACGGAGTTTTGCTGTTGTTGCCCAGGCTGGAGTGCAATGGCGCGATCTCGGCTCACCGCAACCTCCACCCCCTGGGTTCAAGCAATTCTCCGGCCTCAGCCTCCCGAGTAGCTGGGACTACAGGCATGCACCATCATGCCCAGCTAATTTTTGTATTTTTAGTAGAGACGAGGTTTCACCTTGTTGACCAGGATGGCCTTGATCTCTTGACCTCGTGATCCACCCGCCTCGGCCTCCCAAAGTGCTGGGATTACAGGCTTGAGCCACCGCGCCGGGCCGGATCTTCTCTCTTCTTTACTTGGTTAATCTCACTAATGATCTATGAATTTTATCATTTCAAAGAACCAGCTTTTTGTTACAATGAGAATTGTTAGATTTACCCACGTACTTTTTTCTTCTAGCTTGCTATTGGGTTGATTCTTATGTAGCATTTACCCTTAAGGTTGTTAAAACATTCTATCAAGGTATTCTGTTATGCAGGCGTTTACATCTTTTGCATAAGTGGTGCCCTGGGTTGCACTTATTCTTGACCAAATGCAAAACAAACACCACTGGCACCATACACTAAACTATTTTTGTATCATAGGTTATAAGATTTGGTGAAAGCCAAAGGGAACCTTTAAGATTAGAGAGACCCTTTAGTAGTTCATCGTTGGGCTTAGAGAAGGAAAAAAAAATAGTTATATACTGCATTTCGTATTTCCTACAAATAGGGTTTCAGCAGCTGAGGCCTTTTTAGTTCTAAAACTTATTACACTAGGATTTACTTTGAAATATAGTTTACAACCAAATCAAGTATAATATATATACACTGGCACTTCAGCACAAGGGCAAACTTTTTAAAAAATTATTTTGGACCTTTAAACTTAGGCCATAGTGCCTAAAAAACAATCCACGTTCTTACATTCAGCAAATTCATACTAAAATATCTTATTCTTGTAAGATAAAGGTCAAGAAAACTTTATATATGCTACAAGTTTATTACATGTATTTACATAGCTCGTTCTTCCCTCATTACTTAAAATTTTCACATTATACAACTCCCCAGAGTAAGTTTCCTTTCCCCAGAGAAAGTTTTGTAGAAATGATGAGGCCAGTTCACTATAAAGCTTGTGCAGGCCAGGCGTGGTGGCTAATACCTGTAAGCCCAGCACTTTGGGAGGCCAAGGCAGGCAGATCACCTGAGCTCAGGTATTCAAGACCAGCCTGGCCAACATGGCAAAACCCCATCTCTACTAAAAATACAAAAATTAGCCAGATGTGGTGGTCCATGCCTGTTATCCCTGCCATTCAGGAGGCTGAGGCAGAAGAATCACTTGAACCGGGGAGGCGAAAGTTGCAGTGAGCTGAGATGGCACCAGTGCACTCCAGCCTGGGCAACAGAGCAAGACTCTGTCTCAAAAAAAAAAAAAAGAAAAGAAAAAGAAACAAAAGAATAGCTTGTGTAGTGCTGTAATACAAAACTGTATTTTGAAAGCTGTTGAGTCACTATTAAATAATGTTTCTATAAAAATGGTTTTGGTGTATTTGTTGGCAGACACCTACCCACTGCATTTAAGAAAGAGGGCCGTTGGGGTACACTGTGCTCATTCAAATGAGCTCCAAATGCCCTTCCCGCCTTCATCACTGCACACTTTACTAAAATGCAACTATTAGGAAAACTTCATATTTTCATTTTATAGTACATCTGGTTGTTTTCATATTACCAGCTTGGGCATTTCTAGTATAATAAACATTTAGATGTTTACCTGCTTCTCAATCTTTATATGCTTAGCTAGATAATTATAATCTGATTCACTAACTCTCAACGATTTACTGTCCGTGAATGATAATCTTATATTACTATTTTTCCCCAACCAACAGCAGAAAAAATTGGTTCCTTTACCACTCCCTACATCTAAACATGAATGGTTTCACTTAAAAGTTACTCAGTTGAGAAAACTTAATATCAAATACAATTATTGATTTAGTTACTTTAAGTTGCACTGATGCTACCATTACATCACAGTGCACCCAACAAATAAAACAAATGAGATGAAATCTATTATGTTTCTATGCATATTTACATGTGTGTGTGTGTGTGTGTGTGTGTGTGTGTGTG
>NW_022436986.1:20968-46861 GCF_009761245.1 Sapajus apella
ATTTTTTTTTTTTTTTTTAGATGGAGTCTCGCTCTGTTACCCAGGCTGGAGTGCAGTGGTGTGATCTCAGCTCACTGCAACCTCTGCCTCCTGAGTTCAAGTGATTCTCGTGCCTCAGCCTCCCGAGTAGCTGGGACTACAGGCGTGTGCCACCACGCCCGGCTAATTTTTGTATTTTTAGTAGAGATGGGGTTTCACCATGTTGGCTAGGCAGGTCTTGAACTCCTGACCTTAAATGATCCACCTGCCTTGGCCTTCCAAAGTGCTGGGATTACAGGCCCACAGCTCCTGGCCTATTACCTGCACTTTAAGTAAGATTTTACGTTGAAATGTTATTATTTTCTTATCTAAACAGGAAGTGTATTAGTCCATTTTTGCATTGCTATAAAGAAATGCCTGAGTCTGAGTAATTTATAAAGAGGTTTAATTGGCTCACAGTTCCCCAGGCTGTACGGGAAGCATGGCAGCAACAGCTTCTGGGGAGGTCTCTGGGGAGGGAACTTACGATCATGTTAGAAGGCAAAGGGAGAGCGAGCACTTCACATGACAGGAGCAGGAGAAAGCCAGAGATGCCACGCACTTTTAAACAAGCAGATCTCATGAGAACTCACTCCCTAGCAAAGAAACAGCACCAAGAGGGAAATCCGCCCCCATGATCCAATCACCTCCCAGCAGGCCACACTTCCAACACTGGGGATTACAATTCTACATGAGATTCAATGGGTGGGGGGGGACACAGACAAAAACCATATCAGGAACCCAGTGATTGGTGGTTTGGGAAGAACGCTTGGTGATGGCAGCTCACTAAATTTGGCTCTGGCATCATTCTGGTTAGCTTGAAATCATGTGTGTGTGTGTGTGTGTGTGTGTGTGTGATGGAGTTTAGCTCTTGTTACACAGGCTGGAGTGTAATGGCATGATCTTGGCTCACTGCAACCTCTGCCTCCTGGGTTCAAGAGATTCTCCTGCCTCAGCCTCCTGAGTAGCTGGGATTACAGGCACCCATCACCACGCCTAGCTAATTTTTTATATTTTTAGTAGAGATGGGGTTTTACCACGTTGGCCAGGCTGGTCTCGAACGCCTGACCTCAGGTGATCCACCCACCTCAGTCTCCCAAAGTGCTGGGATTGAGAGGGGAGACCCCCTTGCCTCCTTCAATTTCAACTCTTTCCCTGCCGCCCCTTCCAAATGAGAAGGAGGGTGAAGAAGGAAAAAAAAATGAAATAAAATACCAAAGAGCTGGGAAAAAACTCCCTTTTTAGTTCCCACCATCTCTGCTATCTGTGAACCTTGAGAGAGCTGCAAATGAATGCTGTCTCTGTCGGCTGGAGCCCGGCACTGAGTCACATCCCCACATCTCCACGGGCCAGGGTCCCCCCTGGAAACACCTCTGCCAACAAATAGCTTGTTCTTTCTGTCTTGTCTTTGTAAGCCTCCTTCCCTACTGGTCCCCGCTTACACTGCATATGAATTAGCAAATCAATGAAGCCAAAAGATTGTAAGGACGGACATCAGCAAATGGACAAAAACATAGTTCTGCCTCAGTTTCCCCTTTAGCGTTGTAAGCCTATAAAAGGGGAGAAAAGCTGCAGCTGGGGAGCTTGGTGAATGAGGCTGTAGCCCCTGCACCTCCTGGCCAAGTAAAAAGCCACTTCCTTCCTCAGTTTGGTGTTCGAGAGGTTTGTTCCCCACTGCTCCTGCTTCAGGATTACAGGCGTGAGCCACCATGCCTGGCCATAGCTGGATATCTTAAAGTAAGCTGGGACTTGATAAACTAGAGTTCCAGTTTGATAATTTGGAAAAGTTTTACTATTCCCCTTATCTTGCATGGGCTGCCATGCAATTGCTGATGAGTTATAACCCTGTCCTGTTTCTTCTTACGGCCTTCGTTGGGGAATTCTGATCCTTGGTCTTCTGTTAAGCTACTGGTTAATAGAAGTTCTTACTGTCCTTTCTAGATGGAGGAGCTGGATTGTCACACCTCTCTCCACCACCCGTCTTCAGCTTCTTTGTCACCTTTCTGTCTGCTTTGCAGCTGGCAGGATTTCCACTGCCTATCTTCTCCCTTTGTGTCAAGCCCAGGACAATAGGTGTTGCTTCCTGACAGATCCTTCCCTTTGTCTCCATATAGGATTTTTCATGGGCTAATCTGCTGAATTCAGCCTAGGAGCCCAGGCTAACATCTGAATCTCCTCGGCACACAAGTTTGAAGAAAGAAGTCCTAGAGACTTCAAGCTTAGAACTATGGACAGCACTGGCTCCCTCTCAACATCAAAGCTTCCCTCCCTTTTCAGGGAGAGTCAAGGCACAGATCAAACAAAGCCCAAGAGCACCAGTGAGCAAGCTGCTGACTACCCAACATCTCCAACCCAACCTCCTCCTTCTGCCTCCACCCCAATTTTAAAACTTTTAAATATGGTTTAGTTGCATCCAGGTCTATCAAATAAAATTAAGTATCCATAAATGCTCCAATAATTCCTGCTTTGGCGCTGAACTACAGAATTTTCTGCCAGGTGCAGTGGCTCACGCCTGTAATTCTACCACTTTGGGAGGCCAAGGCAGGTGGATCACTTGAGGTCAGGAGTTCAAGACCAGCCTGACCAGCATGATGAAACCCCATCTCTACTAAAAATATAAAAATTAGTTGGGTGTGATGGCAGGTGCCTGTAGTCTCAGCTATACGGGAAGCTGAGGCAGGAGAATCACTTGAACCTGGAAGACAGAGGTTGCAGTGAGCCGAGATCATGCCACTGCACTCCAGCCTGAGTGACAGAGGGAGACTTCATCTCAAAAAAAAAAAAAAAAAAGGGATTTTCCATTTTTATTTTATATAGTCTCAATACTTCAGTTCTCTCACCTCTGGTACCTGGAGTCCTTGGCTATCACTGAAATTGAGTAAACTCATTCTCATGAGTTTTAGTAAACTCAAAACTCATAAAGTGGGCAAAACTCAAAGAATACTTTTGGTCTAGTTTGACATTGGCCAGTATGACTTTCACATCCAGTCATTCCTTTTTTTTCCAGCTGACACATCCTCACTTCCTGCCTGCGGAGAAAACGTTAAATATTAAATTTGAACTCAGTTGAACGAGGACACAATGGTCACCAAGTCCTGGAACAGGTTACATGAGCCCCCTTGAGGCATTTATCCAGCCCTGTTTCGAAGAAATCTCTATTTCAAACTATTCCTATACGTTAGTTATTGAAAAACAACAGAGAACCGTAAAAACAAGTTGACCTTTTAGTGTTCCTTGAGCCCAGACGCAAAGGGTCCTTGTGACTGGGCCTCATGCGAAAGGACACATGACAAAAAGCTTCATGAGGCCTGTCCTCATCTGTGCACAGACGGGCAGCTGACTCTGCAGCCCAGGCTGCTGCCTCCTGGTCTGGTGATGAATCCTTCATAGTGTGGTGAGTGTAAAAAAATTATGTATATATATGTTTTTCATGTTTTTCCTTCTCCCTTTCCCATTGCAATTTGCTTATTATATCATTTGCCTATTATATCATTTGCTTATTATATCTGCATTGCCATTACTTGGGATAAAGGCTGTTTACCCTTAAAAGTATCGTGCGTACCTTTTCTTTTCCCCTTGAGCATTTCCCGCACAGAACACTGCCCTAGAGGAGGGAATGGGAGAAACCTATGGTGATAGCGCATTGAGTTTTAAAATGGACTTTGAAGGTCTCAGCAGACATAATAGTTTAGAAGAAAAGAATTTTGAATATACAAACCATGAATTTTGAGTGTCATAAGCAATGGTACTCAGTGTCATAAAAGACTTTTCATAAACAAGTTTTGCCGGCTGAGCATGGTGGTGGCTCACGCCTGTAATCCCAGTACTTTGGGAGGCCGAGGTGTGTGGATCACCTGAGGTCAGGAGTTCGAGACCAGCCTGACCAACATGGAAAAACCCCGTCTCTACTAAAAATACAAATTAGCTGGACATGGTGGCGCATGCCTGCAGTCCCAGCTACTCGGGAGGCTGAGGCAGGAGAATCGCTTGAACCCAGGAGATGGAGGTTGCGGTGAGCTGAGATTGCGCCATTGCACTCCAGCCTGGGCAAAAAGAGTGAAGCTCTATCTCAAAAAAAAAAAAAAGGGTTTGCCATGGGGAATATAGTGGACCATGCCCAGGAGGGAAGTTGTAGAAGAAATCAAATGTGCTAAAATCCCAACGTGTGGACTAGGAGGATACCTTACCACCTACATGTTAAAATGTGGTTGAAATTATATTTGTGTGGCCAGTGGTAAAAAGAAGGCCAAGAGGCCAGGCCCAGTGGCTCATGCCTGTAATCCCAGCACTTTGGCAGGCCAAAGCAGGCACATCACCTGAGGTCAGGAATTCTGGCCAACATGGAGAAACCTCATCTCTACTAAAATATACAAAATTAGCGGGGCATGGTGGTACATGCCTGTAATCCCAGCTACTTGGGAGGCTGAGACAGGAGAAACGCTTGAACCCGGGAGGCAGAGGTTGCCGTGAGCCAAGATTGCACCATTGCACTCCAGTCTGGGCAACAAGAGTGAAAACACCATCTCAAGACGAAAAAAAGGAAAAAAAAAAAGGTCAAGAATTGGGATGTGTTTAAGGAAAACTATTGACTTTGCTATTAGTCTAAGAATCTAAAAAAACTTACCTGGCTGAATAAAAAATATTGAGTCTTAAGTCAAATTGGAGCCTATCTTGCTTCAGTGTAAACATGTTCACACTTGGCATAAATGCTTCTTCTCCTTGCAATTTCATATAGTCCAGACACAAAAGCAGAACATCTGGCGAGATAAAATAAATTTGTTTTAATTTAATTCTAAATATGAGAAATCCCCAAGACTTTCCATTTGAAAGAAAACGGCTGTGTTACAAGATTGAACAGATGATTTTTATTTAGGAGACATGGGACAGTGTGAATTTGGCCAAAGACAGCCTTGCCTGCTACAGTGGCTGTTCACCTGTGGAGGCAGACAGCAGCCCTGGGATGTATAATCCACTCCTTCACTCATTCCACCTTGTTCTCAAATCTCTCAGCTCTCGTGATCAATTGTATGTTAAATGGCTGGGAAATTAATATTTCAAGCCCATTGAAGGATATATAAAATACATTGCAGTTTTATACATGTGTGTGTTGCAATAAAGGTGCCCTGATTAGAAAGAAAAATTCCACCAGCTCTTGTCCAGCATCCAGGAGAGACAAGGAGATGGAGCTTCAGACCCAAAAACAAGCTCTCAACCACCCCAGCAACGATTCTTCATTTTCCTTTCGACTGCTGACTCAAACTTGGGTTTAAATCTTCTGTCTTTACTTGTCTTTTGAGACTTCTGTCTTTACTTTTCATTTCTTTACAAATGAAATGCTGGACCTTTCATTTCTCCATCTGGAGACAGGAATCATACCCTCTCCACACATCTAAAAAAGTGCCCAGTGCCATAGCAGGCTGACCCTGGGGAACTCCATGAACAGAAGCTATTAAAATCAAAACAGAGGTTTTTGGATCCCAGAACGCTCTACCTCACCACTGCTGATATTGAATACCCTCCACAAACACAAAGATGTGAGATTATCTAGACTATTTACTGATGTCCTGGGAAAGGTCTCAACATGTGGTTCCCTCCCTCAACACTTTGCAAAAATTTTCAAATAGGCAGCCACTCAACTTGTCCAAATGCTTCTTTTGAAAGATGGCTCTGTGTCTTTTCGGTGACTTTTTTCATTATAATGAGTGTGATGGTTCATTTTCTTTGTCAACTTGCCTGATCCATGTGGTACCCAGATATTTGGTTAAGCATTATTCTGGGTGTGTCTATGAGGGCATTTCCAGATGAGATTAGCATTTGCACTGGTGGACAGAGGGAATCAGATGGCCCTCCCCAATGTGGGGTCATCCACTCAATCTGTTGAGTGCCTCAATGAAACAAAAGGCTGGAGAAAGGTTGAATGTGCTCTCTCTGCCCGACTGCCTTTCAGTTGGGTCATCAGTCTTCTCCTGCCTTTGGATTTAGGCTGTATGTACCACCAGCTCTCTGGGGTTCCCAGCTTGCTGATGCAGATCTTGGGACTGCCCAGCCTCCACAATTGCATGAACCATTTTTTTAAAAATAAATCTCTTTCTATATATACACACATCCTATTGGTTCTGTTTCTCTGGAAAACCCTGACCTAATACAAAGGAGTAATACATATATTAATTTTTTTAACTTAGAATTTATAAAAGCTATTTTAAAAATCACCTATAGCCCAGGCACAGTGGCTCATGCCTATAATCCCAGCACTTTGGGAGGCCGAGGTTGGTGGATGACTTGAGGTCAGGAGTTCAAGACCAGCCTGAGCAACATGGCAAGACCCTGTCTTTTCCAAAACACAACTAAAATAGTCTAGCATGGTGGTGCATGTCTGTGGTCCCAGTTACTAGGGAGGCCGAGGCGAGCGAATCATAAGGTCAAGCATGCAAGACCAGCCTGGCCTACATGGTGAAACCCTGTATCCACTAAAAATACCAAAAAAAAAGAAAAAATTAGCCAGGCATGGTAGCACATGCCTGTAGTCCCAGCTACTCAGGAGGCTGAGGCAGGAGAATTGCTTGAACCCAGGAGTCAGAGGTTGCATTGAGTTGAGATTGTGTCACTGCACTCCAGCCTGGGTGACAGAGCGAGACTCTGTCTCAAAAAAAAAAAAAAAGAAAGAATTATTTATTATTTGAAATAAATAATAATGTTTAAAAAGCATATTCTCAAAATTTTAATAATGTGAAAGATTACAAAACAAACTGCAGGCCAGGCGCAGTGGCTCATGCCTGTAATCCCAGCACTTTAGCAGGCCAAGGTGTGTGGATCACTTGAGGCCGGGAGTTCAAGATCAGCATGGCCAACATGGTGAAACCTCATCTCTACCAAAAATACAAAAATTAGCCAGGTGTGGTAGTACATGCCTATAGTCCCAGCTACTCAGGAAGCTGAGGCAGGAGAATTGCTTGAACCCGGAAGCAGAGGTTGCAGTGAGCCGAGATCACTCCAGCCTGGGCAACAGAGCGAGACTCTGTCTCAAAACAAAACAAAAGCCTGCATATTATGCTATTGTGCAATTATAAAAAGAAAAAAGATTGGGAAGAATTATATTTAAATGCTTCTAGTTATTTCTGAGAATTGAGATTTGAAGTGAACTTATTTTTTTCTTTTTGAGATAGGATCTCACTCTGTCATGCAGGCTGGAGTGCAGTGGCATAATCTTGGCTCACTGCAACCTCCACCACCTGGGCTCAAAAAAAAAAAAAAATATATAGGTGATAACAGAAAAACAACACAAAAAGAATATAAACTATCATCCTAACTTCCATCAGCCAGCAATAGCATTAGGTACTACCCACAAACAACATTCAGTGCATCCCTAAACACAGATAGAATAGAAAAATTTTCACAAAAATCAGATTATATTATGTATGCAAATTTTTTTTTTTTTGAGACAGTTTCACTCTTATTACCCAGGCTGGAGTGCGATGGCGCAATTTCAGCTCACCACAACCTCTGCCTCCTGGGTTCAAGCAATTCTCCTGCCTCAGCCTCCTGAGTAGCTGGGACTACAAGCATGTGCCACCATGCCCAGCTAATTTTTGTATTTTCAGTAGAGTCAGGGTTTCACAATGTTGACCAGGATGGTCTCGATCTCTTGACCTCGTGATCCACCCACCTTGGACTTCCAAAGTGCTGGGATTATAGGCGTGAGCCACCGCGCCCAGACTAGGTACGCAATTTTTAAATAAAATTGTTAAATTTAATTTTCTGGAATTAAATAGAAGAAAATGAAACAAGTCAAATGTAAGGAATTTCTGCAGATCAAACAAAAGTTTCTTCATAAAAATTCATTTCTAAATGATCACTCTGAAGATAGAAAAATGCACCGTATTAGGTTGGAGAATGTGTTAGGCAGGGTTCTTTTTTTGCAAACCTCAGAAAACAACTGGTTGGCTTGATCACAAAGAGAGGTTTTGTTTTGTTTTGCTTTTTTTGTGACAGAGTCTTGCTCTGTTGCCCAGCTGGGGCACAGTGGCACGATCTTGGCTTCCTACAATCTGTCTCCTAAATTCAAGTGATTCTTCCCCCTCAGCCTGCCGAGTAGCTGGGACTACAGGCATGCACCACCATGCCTGGCTAATTTTTGTATTTTTAGTAGAGATGGGGTTTCACCATGTTGGCAGGCTGGTCTCAAACTCCTGACCTTGAGTGATCCACCCACTTTGGCTTCCCAAAGTGCTGGGATTACAGTCATGAGCCACTGCACCTGGCCAAGAGACATCTTTTTCAAAAGAGACATGGAAGCTCACAGAATGTGGAAAGGTTTCAGGATAACCTTTAAAATTCTTTACTGAGAATGTATCTTCTTATTGCCTTCGCCTAGAGTCATTCCCACCACCTCTCCCCACTTTAAGAAGTAGTAGGGAAGGAAGAGGGAGGGCCCAGGCAGTCAGGCTTATGCTGCAGGGCTGAGTCGGAGACTGCTGGGCACACAGGCCCTGGACCCGTGGCCTGGCTGCTGCCAACACAAATGAACAACGTTACTGTCCCCAACTTTCCATCACTCCCTCAAGATTCAAGTTCCAGGAGGACACACCACAGGCTGTGAGGCAGGGGGTGTAGAGAGGAAGCACCTGGCCCACTCTCTGCCATCCCTGCCAGTTCTTCCGAAATCAGGGAATTATCCAACACGAATGAATGTTTCTACTAGGTAGCCAGAAAAATGTACCTTACATTCAACATCCAACACGAATGAACGAATGAACGTTTCTACTAGGTAGCCACAAAAATGTACCCTACTGTACCGCTCCCTGCCCCACATCCATGTATAGCCTCCTGCTGCTTGCCTGCGAGGTCCATTCTCTTCCTCTAATTTTGTCATGATTCTGCCTCAGATTCTGAGGTCAGGTGCAGAATTAATCAGGGCTAACACCCCAGATGGGCAGTGCCCTCCCTGCCATCTTATCCATGAGACCAGTAAGCAAGCACTGGCTTAGCAGCTGACTCATTTCATCACGTGGGTCATCTCGTCCACCAGATTCTTGACAACTCCGTTCACGGTGGGGCATGGCAGAAACTCGTGTGTGTGTGTAAACCAAACCCAAACTGTTCGCAAAGTGTAGGAGCATTCTCATTTATCTCGTACAACCTTACTTGCAAGGCTGTACCAAGGGCAGGGTGGTGCAGGTCTCAGATGGTGCCCTGTGGGATGTGCATGGGCAGATGGCTGGGGAGAGCCAGACCACTGAAACCCTCGAGGAAAGAGGAAGATGTGCATCTTGGTCAAAAAAAACCTCCTCTGTTGTTTTCTGTTAATTTGGGATTCAGAAAAAAATATTTCCTTATCTGTATCTGTAGCTGCATTCTCTATGCCTGAGGGTATGTTTTTCGTTTTATTTTGAGATGGAGTCTCGCTCTGTCACCAGGCTGGAGTGCAATCTTGGCTCACTGCAACTTCTGCCTTTTGGGTTTAAGCCATTCTCTTGCCTCAGCCTCCCAAGTAGCTGGGCTTACAGGTGAGCAACACCACCCCCAGCTAATTTTTGTATTTTTAATACAGACAGGGTTTCACCATGTCGGCCAGGAAAGTCTCGACCCCTTGACCTCATGATCCACCTGCCTCGGCCTCCCTAAGTGCTGGGATTACAGGCATGAGCTGCCACGTCCAGCTGCCTGAGGGTGTTTCGATTTGCTCCACTACAAAGCTCACATCTGGAAAAGCAGCTGTAATCATTAGTGAGTCATAATCCACTGTCATTATCCAACATCCATCCACTTTTCATGATGGTCAAAGAACTAGAGGTTAAATAGGGCTAGGATAGGAATCAATATCCATGCATCTTTGGTTGCTAACAGAGCCAACATCCTCTGAATTTCCCTCATGTATTTGCTATTGCTTTTGGCATTTTTTTTTCTTTTCTTTTTTCTTTTTTTTTTTTTTTTTTTTTTCCAATGGTGAGTGAAGCTATCAAGAGTTATCTATTGTAACGACTTTTTTTTTTTTTTTTTTTGTAGACACAGGTCTCACTTTGTTGCCAAGGCTGGCCTATTCCAGGGTTTGACTTTGCAATTGATGCCCTAAACATAGAGATCATCCAGAGTAATATGCAAGGACCGGTGAGTGAGAAGCAATTTCTCCATGCGATGGAACTTGCTTGAGCAAGAGGCCTTCAGGATCTTCAAGCAAAGAAAGCCAGTCCGGTTATATTACGAAGGAAGGACTTGGGCTAGTAAAGAGGACCTGGGGGCAAGGGGAGGCGAGGCTGAGAGTGGTCTGGATGCTTTCGCTTCTTTCCTAGATCCCTAATCTAATTCTTGGAGTTTTGAGGAATGCTCTAACTTTTGCCCAAGTGATACTAAGATGCTGTAAACTCAATGGTCTTTACAGTTCAGCAACTGAACTTTATCGTTTCAAAGGACTCTGGGTTACACTTTGTGCCTGAATTTCAGAATGTAAGACTTTTAGGTTTCTTTTTCTCTTTCCTTAAGCTGTCCAATGCCATATCAGCATTGTACCCCTAAATACTAAGTGGATTTTCATTTCCTTTTGTGACTACTAAGTCAGACAGCTAAGCCCACACAACCCACATTTCTTTAACAGCTTGCTTTCTGTAACCACTTTCTGTATTACTTAAGTTTTTGGTGCAGTTAATAGAAAATGTTCCTGGCCATCCTAAGGAAATTTGTGAAAGGTATTGAAGGGCTATTGGTGAGCTACTAAAGCCAACGGGAATGCCAGAGAAATAAGAATTTGCACATAGTTGAGAATGAAGTGAGGCGAGGTGGAGGAAATATAGCCGAGGTCATACCATCTGCATGTCACTGACCTACACCGTCAGCAGTGCTGCAGGCCAGCACCTCATGACCGCCCCATCCCCCCCCAGAGCCTCCCTTGCCATCATCCCAGGAATCCCCTGCAATTCCCTCCTGGGTCAGATTCCCTGGTTTCCGAGTGTCAGGTCTTCCTTTCTCTTAGTGTGTTTCCTCAATGCCCATTTATAATTTAAAGTCATATACTCTCAGAATATAAAAAATAAGAAATGTACTCCCCTTGATAAACATTAAATTTTTTTAAAACACAGCAAAAAAAAAATACGTAATTCAGAAATTTCAGATGCCTCTCCTTCAGGCTGGAAGCAAAACAACTACGCCTATTGTTAGGGCTATTTTTTAATATAGTACCAGGAGTGTTACCCAATGTTATAAGACATTAAGAAATTAAAATTGCAATCCAAATGAGGATTGGAATTTAAAAAGAGAAAACTGTCATTATTTGCTGGTTATGTGACAGTTCACATATAAATTTCAACAGAACAACATGTAAAATATTAAAGCTATAAAAAGAGATAAGGCCAGATCACAGCTTATGCCTGTAATCCTAGCACTTCGGGGGGTTGAGATCTGTCACCCGGGCTGAAGTACGATGGCACGATCTCGGCTCACTGCACCTCCCAGGTTCAAGCAATTCTCTTGCCTCAGCCTCCCAAGTAGCTGGGACTACAGTTGTGCACCATCATGCCCAGCTAATTTTTGTATTTTTAGGAGAGACAGGGTTTTGCCATGTTGGCCAGGCTGGTCTCCAACTCCTGGCCTCAAGTGATCCACGTGCCTCTGCCTCCCAAAGTGCTGGGATTACAGGTGCGACCTTTAGTAGAAACCCTGACTCAAAAAAAAAAAAAAAAAAAAAAAGAAGTGAGTAAATGGAGATATAGAACATGTCCATAGAGGGGATAACTTAACATTGTAAAGATGCCAGTTCCCCCGCAAACTCTAGAAGGTTTATGGAATAGCAATAAAATACTGAGATTTTGTGGGGGTTTTTTCAATTTCAACAACCTAGTTCTACAATGTACATGGTAGGTCAGGCATAGTGGCTCACCCCTGAAATCCCAGTACTTTGGGAGGCTGATGTGAGAGGATAGTTTGAGCCCACAAGTTCAAGACTGGCCTGCACAACATAGCAAGACCTTGTCTCTACAAATAAAAAAATTATTGGGGCCAGGCACAGTGGCTCACACCTGTAATCCCAGCACTCTGGGAGGCTGAGGTGGGCGGATCACGAGGTCAAGAGATCAAGACCATCCTGGTCACCATAGTGAAACCCCGGCTCTACTAAAAATACAAAAATTAGCCGGGCATAGTGGCGTGCACCTGTAGTCCCAGCTACTTGGGAGGCTGAGGCAGGAGAATCACTTGAACCTGGGGGGTGGAGGCTGCAGTGAGCCGAGATCATGCCACTGCACTCTAGCCTGGCAACAGAGCAAGACTCTGTCTCAAAAAAAAAAAAAAAAAATTACCTGGGCATGGTGGTGCATGCCTGTGGTTCCATCTGCTTAAGAGGCTGAGGTGGGAGAATTGCTTGAGCCCAGGAGGCCAAGCCTGCAGTGAGCCATGATTACATCACTGCACTGCAGACTGGGAGACAGAGGGAGACCCTGTCTCAAAAAAGAAAAAGAAGGAAGGAGGGAAGGAAGGAAGGAAGAAGGAAAGGAAGGAAGGAAGGAAGGAAGGAAGGAAGGAAGGAAGGAAGGAGGGAGGGAGGGAGGGAGGGAGGGAGGGAGGGAGGGAAGGAAGGAAGGAGGGAAGGAAGGAAGGAGGGAAGGAGGGAAGGAGGGAAGAAAGGAGGGAAGGAGGGAAGGAGGGAAGGAAGGAAGGAAGGAAGGAGGGAAGGAGGGAAGGAAGGAAGGAAGGAAGGAAGGAAATAGAAAATCAAAACAAAACCAAAACAACCAATCCAGGCTGGGCACAGTGGCTCACGCCTGTAATCCCAGCACTTTGGAAGGCCAAGGTGGTTGGATCACAAGGTCAGGAGTTCAAGACCAGTCTGGCCAAGATGGTGAAAACCTATCTCTACTAAAAATACAAAAAAATTAGCCAGGCATGGTGGCAGATGCCTATAATCCCATCTACTTGGGAGGCTGAGGCAGAGAATTGCTTGAACCCTGGAGGCGGAGGTTGCAGTGAGCTGAGATTGTGCCACTGCACCCCAGCCTGAGCGACAAAGCAAGACTCTGTCAAAAAAAAACCCAAAAAACAAAAAACACTTCAACAAACAAAGAGGTCTTTGAGGATCCTTTGTAGGCCTTTGATATTTGACTTGCCAAGACATATATTTACCTCATAAATGTTTAAATGTTTTCCTGGATAAACACTGCAACCTTTTCCAAACACATGCTGTCTGTATCTTTCTGCTACTGCAAAGCCACTGTCCTTACCTGCAGAATGTCACGATGTCCCACATTCGGTCTAAGCACCATGATGTGTCCCCACCTCCTGCTGGCCACAAACCCTGGAGAGGGCTCTGAGTGTCAAAGCCAGCCTGTGGCACCACTTCTTCAGGGACTGGCCTCTGACCTCAAGCTGCTTCTGTGGAGCGGTCACAAGATACCTGGTCACGAAAGGGAACGGCCTGCATCGTGATTACCTATCATTTCTTTTTGTTGCTGTTGCTGTTGTCGAGACAGTCTCGCTCTGTCACCCAGGCTGGTGTGCAGTGGTGCTGAAGCGGGAGCAGTGGGGAACAAACCTCTTGAACACCGAACTGAGGAAGGAAGTGGCTTTTTATTCAGCCAGGAGCTTTGGGGGGCTACAGCCTCATTCATGAGCTCCCTGAGCTGCAGCTTCTCTCCCGTTTATAGGCTTACAATGCTAAAGGGGAAACTGAGGCAGAACTATGTCATTGTCCATTTGCCGGACATCTGACCTTACAATATTCTGGCTTCATTGATTTGCTAATTCATATGCAGCATGAGCGGGGACCAGCAAGGGAGGGGCTTACAGAGACAAGACAAAAGCAATAAGCTGTTTCTTGGCAGAAGTGTTTCCTGGAGGGAGCCTGGTCGGTGGACATGTGGGGACGTGACCCAGTGCCGGGCTCCAGCCGGCAGAGATAGCATTCATCTGCAGCGCTTTCAAGGTTAACAGCAGACACGCTGGGAACTAAAAAGGGAGTCATTTTCCCAGTTCCTTGGTATCTTATTTTATTTTATTTTTTTTCCTTCTTCACCCTCTTTCCCATCTGGAAGCCGGGGAGGGAGGACGTGAAATAGAAGGAGACAAGAGGGGTCTTCCCTCTCATGCAATCTCGGCTGACTGCAACTTCCACCTCCTGGGTTAAAGCAATTCTCTCACCTCAGCCTCCCGAGTAACTGGGATTGCATGTGCACAATATCACATTTAATTTTTGTATTTTCAGTAAAGACGAAGTTTTCACCATGTTGGCAGGGTGGTATAGAACTCCTGACCACAATTGATCCACCTGCCTCAGCCTCCCAGAATGCTGGGATTACAGGCATGAGCCACCACTCCCAGCCAATTACCCATCATTACTAATTTAAGGGTCGCTGGTAATAATTTAACTTTCCTTCCAGCCTGTGAGACAAATTCATCTGGGTTACTGGCTATCGATAACAGATATTTAGGGACATTCTGGAACTTTGAAGGCTGTGAACTTCAGCACACATACCTGGTGGTGGATTTTGAGCACTGACGACTCCTCGTCTGGGAACCCACAGATCACCGACGCCCACTCTTCTCTGTGAAGTCCAGTGGAGGAGCCTGGACTTTAGAATACGTCTCACAATGAACTCCGGTGCCAGTCACTGCTGGCCAACCACCCTGCCTGGATAAGTTACATTTCCTTCACCTCAGTTTCTTATGTTAAAGCGTGAGGCCCACCTACAATATGCGATTGTGAGAGCCTAGCACAGCACGTGGAGCCGGGTGCCTGCCTCACAGGGAGCTCCTTCCTAAAGCCTCTGGTTGCTGGTGCCGTGCGCTGAATAGTGTCTCCCTCAGAATTCAGATATGAAAATCCTAACCTCCAGGACTTCAGAGGCAACCATATTTGGAGATGGAGCCTTCTAAGAGGTCATCAAGTTAAAATGAGACCCACCTTAGGGTGGGTCCTGACCCATCATAACAGATGTCCTATAACAAGAGGAGATGAGGACACAGGCACACATAGAAGGCGACCATGTGAGGACCCGGGAGAAGACGCCATCTGCGAGCCGAGGGGAGGCCTCAGGAGAAACCACCCTGTCAATGTTTGGAGCTTAGAGTCCAGCCTCCAGAACTGTGAGAAAATTAATTTCCATTGTCTAAGCCCCCGAGCGTGTGGCACTTTAATATGGCAACCCGAGCGGACCCATGCAGCTAAGCAAAGTGGAAGATGAGTGGGGATTCTGGCGAGAGGCAAATGCAGATCCCAGATCACCGCAAGTCAGACAGGGAGGTCGACGTCACTCTACAGAAGCCCAGGACCAGGTCCTGGCCTTGACCAGGTGCTCCCTGCTTTACCCTCTCACAGATGATCCCAGCATCATGGGGCAGGGTCCCAAGCCCTCTCTCCAGGACGCTCTCCTGCTGCTCCCGCACCATGCTGCAGATGGAAGATCTCAGGGCCCTGAGCCCTCTGTGGCTCCTCTGCTCACAGCATGTCCCCACAGACCTCACTTTGTACAGGCCCTGTGCTAGGCTCTGGGATGTGCTGCCAAGTCCTTTGTATGACACATGCTTCTTTCCCAGACGTTACCCTCCCAGCACCCTAGGTGCCAGGATCGTATGACCTCTTGTACCCCCAGAAGTCCGACACCCTGCCCGTGACAGTTCATGCATAGACGACAGTGATAACTGACAGATGGACACCTTTCCTGGTGCTCCCAAATCACACTTGCTCAAGCTCAACATAAAACCAGAGTGGTGGCAACTTCAAATGTGAGGAAGCTGAGGCGGGCAGAGGCAGGGCGACTTCTCAAAGGCACAGCGTTGAGACATTTGCATTCGCCCTTCTGCGTGTCACAGAAGAAGCACTACGCTCCTTTCACGGCTTCATCTGCACCATCCAGTGCCCAGGACCCAGGCTCCGTCATTGGAAGAGCGTCATTGCTACAGATGCTGCTGTTAACACGAAGGCTGTTGTCAAATTCAGATCAAACCAAAAGAGAAGATCTGTGCCAGTGAGGTGACTTCCTCTGCGGGATGGATGCTCCTGGGTGGCCTGGGTCACCGGGTCAGTACTTGGGTTCCTGTCCCAGCTGCAGAAGTTACAGCGTGAATGACTGGGGTGCGGGAAGGGCTTGGTCTTTTCAAGTCTGTGTCTGTGTGCAGGAAGGAGCACATTCCACTGCCTCTAGACTGGCCAAGGCCATAAGCTCAGCCGGTTCCCAGAAGCACGCGTGACCATTTGGCAGGTGTGTTGGCCCCTTTCCTGGTTATACGGAATCAACAATGGGAGGGGGAGTTGCGATCAAATGTGACAAGCATATTTGGCATTCTCTGATTGGTCCTTAGTTGGAAGCAGGATCAATGGGAAGCTGTCAGTGACTGATCAAGCCCTGGCCATTTGGGGCCAACTGTTACAGGAGTTACTGGTTGGCTTCCTGGATTGTCACTAGGGATAGCAGCCTGACTTCCTACAAGTCTGACCTGTAATAGGCTGCCTACCTGGGCTGGTTCCTATAGATAAAGTGTTGGATTCCTGGGCAGCTCGCTGCAGGCTGTGGGGCAGGGCTCTGTTTTTTTAATATGGTCTCGCCACTGTCTGTTTGTGTCCTCAATCCTTTAGTAGCTAAACCAGAGATGCGCAGAACCATCTGGGCTACATTCTCTCCTGTCGTCCTGTAGCCGCTTGTACTGAAGAACCGAACCTGTGGGCTCAGAGGACCCATGCGCAGGTGGGAAATGGCATCTCCCCTCCACCCAGGGCACACAGACCTGTGCCAAACCGACCAGCCACTGCAGTGTGGCTCATGGATTACCCATCGGGTGAGAGCTCAAAATCAGCTTTCTTTTTATGCCTGGAGTGGAAAATATCAGGTGTGCTCTGTACACTATTGGGATGCTCTGCACTAAAGGCCAGGGATCAGCCCAATCATTGCCTCTCTCCTGGACAAATGAGTGGCAGCTACTGCTCCCTCTTGGTGACAGTGCCCTACCCTGAGTATCCCAGTCTTTCCCCCATGTCTAGCCCACTACCTTGACCAAGGTCAGGAGCTAGTTTGGGTTCCCTCGGAGGAGACTCTGCACAAGGAGGGAAGGAGGCAGGAAGGGACCACTGGGAAGTGACAAATTGTTGCCCTGACCGTCCTTGAGTCAGGCTTCCGAACCTTCTCCTGGGCCTTGTAAGATCCAGTTTGGCAATCCCCACCCTCAATATCTGATCACCCTCCATATCTGGTTGGGTTAATGTAACATCTGGTCACCCTGGCCTGTCTTCAGCGAGAATCTTGTTAGGTCGGTTTAGCCAGACAGATTCCCCCTCGGCCCCTGACACTTCCTCATAGCAATTTTCCATTCGCTCACCTCCACGCTGCTCCTTGGCTGTAAAATCCCACCTGCCCATGCTCTATTCAGAGTTGGGCTCAATCTGTCTCACTCACTGCAAGACCCCGGGGCAGCCACTCCTGCACCTGCAGTGACAGTCCCCACTGAGCTTTCGCAGGTGTCATGAAGAGGTTTTCCTGTACCAGGAGCTCTGCAGACAGGATGGACTGTGCTGCCCAAAGTCATCCCCCCACTGGGCTCTGGCTCCCTTGGTCATCCTGAAGGCCACTGGGCTGCTCTGGCCTGACACAGACCCAGACAGAGAGAACTCCAGTGGCCAGTGAGCCTCTGACCAGGATGCAGCTCCACCAGGGACGAAGCAGTGGGAGCTGGGGTGGTGGAGGCTGGCCCATGTGGCCTAACATGCCCCTTGCTTGACAGCTTCGTCCTGCCTCCAGGCCCTGATCTGTCTTTTCTTTAGAAAACCAGTTAGGCCGGGCGCGGTGGCTCAAGCCTGTAATCCCAGCACTTTGGGAGGCCGAGGCGGGTGGATCACGAGGTCAAGAGATCGAGACCATCCTGGTCAACATGGTGAAACCCCGTCTCTACTAAAAATACAAAAAATTAGCTGGGCATGGTGGCAAGTGCCTGTAATCCCAGCTGCTCGGGAGGCTGAGGCAGGAGAATTGCCTGAACCCGGGAGGCGGAGGTTGCAGTGAGCCGAGATCGCGCCATTGCACTCCAGCCTGGGTAACAAGAGCGAAACTCCGTCTCAAAAAAAAAAAAAAAAAAAAAGAAAGAAAACCAGTTATAAGTTCTTTCTCTGTCCATTTATGTAAATCATTTTTAAGGGCCTCTTGCCAGTATTACAACCCAGGAATATCTTTCTCAAGGGCCTGGAAACCCTTTCTTTGAACTATAATCTCCAATGACTGTGAGAGGGTGGGAGCCTAACCTCCAAGTTGTAAAACTACTGCCTGTCTTAAAGAGTTGAGAAGTTCACTTTTCCTTTGGGTAAAGCCCACTAGCACATGCAGATGGCCCCAGAGCTCCTCTCTGCAGGCCTTTATTTATCTTATTATTTGAGTTAAGGTCTCTGTCTTCCAGTGGAGTGCAGTGGCGCAAACATGGCTCACTGCAGCCTCACTTCCTGGGCCCACAAGATCCTCCTGCCTCAGCCTCCTAAGTAGCTGGGACTATAAGCGCATGCCACTATTGCCACTAATATTTTTATTTTTATTTGTGTATTTTTTTTTTTTGAGATGGAGTCTAGCTCTGATATCCAGGCTGGAGTACAATGGCACAATCTCAGATCACTGCAGCAGCCACCCCCTGGGCTCAAGCAATCCTCCCACCTCAGCCTCCCTAGTAGCTGGGAATACAGGTGCATGCAAGACCGGGCCTGGACAATATTTGTATTTTTTATAGAGATGGGGTTTTGACATGTTGCTCAGGCTGGACTTAAACTCCTAGGCTCAAGTGATCCTCCTGCCTCAGCCTCCCAAAGTGCAATTATATTTTTTATTTCAGTCACTCCTAATAAATAACACATTTGGAGAAATAAAAATATCTAAGATTAAAAAATAAAAATAAATTTAAAAAAAGAAAAGAAGGGGACTTTATTGGGGTGGAAGAATTGGAGAGTTCCCTGCCACTGAAGATGATCCATCCACTCTGAGGGGGAATTAAGGGTGGCGGCCTGAGGGTAAAACCATGAAATAGCAGCTGTAACTGCCTGGAGGAAAAGTGTAAACCGGAAAGTTAAACAAAAGCAGAGCATGTAAAAGTACAGCTAGTGCTCAACTTACAGCCACGGTTGGGACCGCGGACAGGTCGTAACACGATTTGGTCGTAAGTTGAGTAGGCTAATGCACGCAGAGATGGTAGTGCTGCCGGAAGCTGGTCTGCACTGTCATATGCTCAGCTGGGCAACGTTTGCGCTGCCAGACGCAGTGCAGTCGTGGCTAGCGATTGTGGTCATAAAGTCGAATGGTCGTAAGTTGCATAGGTGGCAAGTCGATCAATACCTGTAAATGAGTACAGGGAATTTGAGCACAGTTAGACAAAAAATCATAGAAACAAAGACTTTCCGAGGGGTGGTTTAAGTAGCAGAGCGACTGTGTTAAATAGAGGTGTTAGGAAAAAGATGCCTAATGAAAGTCAAAGGTGTGTTAGGTTTATACAGCGTGGCTCTTCCGCTTCAGGGATACGGCGAGTTCAGGAGAAGCAGGCGAGAGTACTTGCCACTTCCAGGAGGGGAGGCGAGGGGTGGAAACTTCCTGTGTGAGGTGTGAAGAGGAAACTGAACTTTGGAGGTTGTGAGAGCTCTCCAGGGTACGTGGGCACAACTTGTGATTTTGAGGAATTCTAAGAGTATCAGGGCAGCAGCTGCGGCCACACGTAGAGATGAGGGCTCCCCCAGGACCGTGAGGTCCAGTTGTTTGGATAAAAAGGCGACCGGTTGTGGGCCTGGCTCCTGGGGAAGAATTCCGACGGCAGAGGCTTTTATGTCTTCTGTGTAGAGAGAGAAGAGCTGAGAGGAGCTGGGGAGCGCCTAAGGAGAAGCCGTCTCTAAGGCCTTTTTTAGACAACCGAAGGAAGAATGGGGGAAGGATTTCTGGTCCATGGGGTCAGTCAGCTAAGTTTCCTTTTGTAAGTTTATAAAGTGGTTTGGTTAGGGGGCAAAACCTGGCATCCAGAGAAGAAAGTGTCCTACGATGCCTAGGAAGGAGAGAAGCTGTTGTGTAGTGGATGGGGTTGGGGTTTGGGAAATTAACTGGACACCGTTGGCAGGGAGAGCGGGTGTAAGCTGGTGAAGGATGATGCCAAGATAGGTAATGGATGGGGAAGAAATGTGGGCTTTAGGAAAAGCGTTTTATGAGGTTAAGAACAGAATCGTGAGTTGTGGAAGGGGGTATGGAAGACAGGAAGTCTAGGGGTTCGGTACAACCAGGTGGGTGGGAAGTACAATCTGACTGACGAGGCGGAGGCCTCGGACTAGTCTGTAGAATTTGTCTGGTGTTTGGACAGCTAGGATAGGAGAAGAAATTTGGGCTTTGGAAAGGAATACACCATACCCCTTTGAGTACAGATACTGAAGAAGCAGGAGGGTGAATTAAAAGGCCATGTTGTCATAGACAGGTGATAACAGGCCTCAGGCCTTTTAAGGCCTGTTGTGGGATGGGGTACCGGCGCTGGGCGGGGTAAGGGTGGTTGGGTTTAAGGGAATGATGAGGGTAGAGCGACGTGGAGCGACAGATAGGGAAGTGGTCTCCCGCGCCCTAGAGGTAAGGTAGGGGGACATGGGGGAGCTACTGAAGGAGGTACGGGTTTGGGGAGGAGGGCGGCAATGATGTGTGGCTGTAGCTCAGGAATAGTGAAGGAGGCAGACAATTTTGCTAGGACATCTCGGCCTGAGAGGGGAACTGGACAAGTGGGGATGATGAGGAAAGAATGTGGAAAGGAGTGCTGGCCTGATTGACACCAGACGTGGGGAGTTTTTAGAGGACTGGAGGCCTTGCTGTCAATTCCCACAACAGTTATGGAGGCCAAGGAGACAGGTCCTTGAAAAGAAGGCAGCATGGAGTGGGTGGTCCCATATTAAGAAGGGGATAGAGGCCGGGCGCGGTGGCTCAAGCCTGTAATCCCAGCACTTTGGGAGGACGAGGCAGGCAGATCACGAGGTCAAGAGATCGAGACCATCCTGGCCAACATGGTGAAACCCCATCTCTACTAAAAATACAAAAATCAAATTAGCTGGGCGTGGTGGCATAGTCCCAGCTACCTGGGAGGCTGAGGTGGGAGAATTGCTTAAACCCAGGAGGTGGAGGTTGCAGTGAGCCAAGATCGTGCCACAGCACTCCAGCCTGGCACCTGGCAACAGAGCGAGACTCTGTCTCAAAAAAAAGAAGGGGATGGACTTACCCTCCACCGTAAGAGTTACCCAAACTTAGCATCCATGATGGTCCAGGGGGCTTTGGAGATGTTCGGGCCGTGTCAGTCTTCAGCTGCCAAGCCAAGGAGATCTGGGAAGGATTTGGTCCAGGAGCTTTGGGTTTGAGCTCCAGGAGCTCTGGGAGTAGCGACTTGAGTTGGACAGTCTGAGTTTCCGTGGGGACCCCACACAGACAGGGCAGGGCTTAGGAGGAATCCCAGGCTGCGGGCATTCCTTGGCCCAGTGGCCAGGTTTCTGACACTTGAAGCAAGGTTCGGGAAGGGTGGCTGGACGCTGTAGCCTGGGAGCTTTGAAGTCTTTGTGAGCCGGTGGTGTGGCTGGAGTCTGTCTTACGGCAGAGGCAAGCATCTGTAGTTCTGAGATGCGCTGCCGCCAGGCAGATTTCCCTATTGTTGAACGCCTTGAGAGTGAGGTTGATTAATTCCTGTTGTAGGGTCTGAGGGCCAGATTCTAATTTCTGTTGCTTTTTGTAACATCGGGGGCTGACTGGGTGATAAAATGCATATCAAGCATTCTTCAGGAGTTAAAGAGTAGAAGTAAGGATGACATTGAAGTCGCTCCAGGTGAGATTATAGGACTGGGTAAAGTATTGAAACTCTTGTATATATTTAGTAGGCTCTGATGAAAAGGAGCCTAACCATTGGCCGATTTGGGAAAGGTCAGATAAAGAGAAAGGAGCGTGAACTCTAACTATGCCTTTGGCTCCAGCCACCTCTCGAAGGGGGATTTGTTGGACAGGGGTGGAGGAGGTAACTGGGGGGCTAAACTGTAAATGGACAGTGTATGAGGCGGGCCGTGTATCAGGCGGGCCATGTATGAGGTGGGCTGTGTATGAGGTGGGGAGGTGACAGGAGGAGCATGAGGAGGTGGGTTGTGGGCAGAGGAAGAGGAAGAAGGCTCTGGGTGGGGGAGGGGTTAGGTCCTGAATTAGGGTTTGGTTCGGACAGGCGGGGAGGAGAATGGTGGGAAGGGTTGATGGATAAGGAGGACTCTGGGTTGCCAGCAGAGGCAGGAGGGGCAGACAGAAGGGAGAGAAGGACAATTTGGGACGGGTTGCATTGAGAGCAGAGATTAGGGAAGGATTGGAGTGTAAAAAAAAATGCCCGGACGTCAGGCACCTTAGACCATTTGCCCATTTGTTGACAAAAATTGTTTAGGCCTCACAGAATAGAAAAATGGAAAGTGCTGTCTTCTGGCCATTTGGAACCGTTGTATAATTTGCACTGAGGCCAGGCCGTGTTACAGAAAACGAGACGTTTAGGTTTCAAATGGGGCGACAGTTGAAGACGTTTTAGGTTTTTTAGGACACAGGCTAGAGGCGAAGACTGAGGAATAGAGGGCAGAATACTGCCCCTGGCAAAGGAGATAAGTTTTAAGGAAAGGAGTAGAGACGAGGAGAAGGAGTGAGCAGCCCGCAGGGTTGTCAGTAGGCGTCCCTGACTGATTCCTGGGCTGTCACGTGGCTGAGTGATCAAGGCGGGTGTCCCTGCAGTTGACCAGACACCAAGGGAAGACTGACTTCCCGAGTCTGTGACCAACATTGGAGTTTTTGAGGGAGAGGGAGAGACTTGTCTCCTCTGTCTCTACACGGATAAAGAGTGTCTCCTTTGTCTCTACTAGAAGGAGAAAGATTTAAAAGAAAAGAGAGAGAGAGGGAGAGACTTGTCTCCTTTTCTCTAAAGGAAAAGAGAAAGAGGGAGAGACTGCTTATGCAATTTGAAGGCGGTGAGAGGACTGTTCTGCATGTGAAGTGTGAGCTTGCCGGGCTGGTCTGATGTGTTGAGGTTTCGGGTGGGTCTCTTCCCAGAGCGGGAGCAGGGACAGGGGACTGGTCTCCTCAGAGGAGTACCCCTATCCCAGTTTTTGGCACCAAATAGTAAAACATGCGCTCTGATGAAGACACCCCAAACAGGCTTTGTGTGAGCAACATGGCTGTTTATTCACCCGGGTGCAGGTGGGCTGAGTCTGAAAACGGAGTCAGCGGAGGGCAGGGAAGGGATAGGAGTTGGTTTTATAGGTTGTGGGGTAGGCAGTGGAAAATTACATAAGTTACAGTTTAGGGCGCTTTTTTGCAAGCTGGGAGGGGGTCATAGGGTGTGGAGTCACTAGGTTGGCCAAGGATGGTTACAAAGTCCAATGGCCTTGTCAGTTGAGGCCAGAATAAGGAACAGTAGAAGAATGTCTCAGGTTAACCTCTTAGGCACCACAGGGGTTAATCGTTCTTCCTTCCAGCTACTTCAGGTTTCTAACTCCAGAAGGTGCTCCCGAGGTGTACGTGGGGGTCACAGGGGTTGCCATGCCATCCTCAGCGCAGTCAGACCTTACCTATACCTAACTGTCTGCTACAGTTTTTGTTTTGTTTTGCTTTGAGGCTGAGTCTTAATCTGTTGGCCAGGCTGGAGTGCAGTGGCGTGATCTTGGCTCACTGTAATCTCCACCTCTTGGGTTCAAGCAATCCTCCCATCTCAGCCCCCAAGCAGCTGGAATTACAGGTGTGCACCACCATGCCCAGCTAATTTTTGTATTTTTAGTAGAGATAGGGTTTTGCCATGTTAGCAAGGCTGGTCTCAAACTCCTGACCTCAGATGATCTGCGCACCTCAGCTTTCCAAAGTGCTGGGATTACAGGCGTGAGCCACCGCGCCCGGCCCAGTTTTTGTTTCGACAGCACCCAGGGCCTCCTGTGCAGGTCTCTGGTTGGCTTCCTCACCTGGCTTCCTACAGGAACACTTACTGCAGGAACACAGCAACCACCAGCCAGCGGGACAGCGAGGGGAGCTCGGGGCCAACAACGCCGGCCAGCCGCTGTCAGGGCTCACCACAGCCCCAGGGCTGCCCTGCTGCCCGCTGCTTTACAAAAGCACATTTCTATAGAAAGTAAATCTGCAGGAAATGAAAGCAGATATTGATTTCCATTTTGTCAATGAGATTACAGCTGGGCAAAGGATGTGGGTTCATTTATCTTCCTTTGTTTTTAGTTGAACTATCTTTATGTCCTTAAAAAAATTTCTGATGTGTACCTCAATTTTCTATCTACACACTTAGCTTCTGCTAGAAAATGCCTGCTCATAGAGGGAAAAACTCCTGAATTTTAAGAAGATCCCTGAAAAATGATCCTTGACCTTTCGCAGAAAACTTAGAGGCCACCGGTGTGACCGGAGCCTGATGTTAGCCCCTTCTCTGTGAGGAGTTACCTTTTTTCACGCATGCCAAGCCCCCAGGGAAGGCATGAGACAGAGCCCGGGGTGAGCTTCCCAATTTTTTTGGAGGACAGGTCATCAGGACACGTGGTGGGATTGGGCTTCTGTGGGCAAGAGGCTGCCACCACAGCGAGGAGGGGAATGGAGGAGAGAAGGTGGCACTGCCATGAAAACCACAGTGGCTTGTGCCTATAATCCCAGCACTTTGGGAGGCCAAGGCTGGTGGACCACTTGAGGTCAGGAGTTCAAGACCAGCCTGGTCAACCTGGTGAAACACCGTGTCTACTAAAAAAATACAAAATTAGCAGGCGTGTTGGCGGGTACCTCTGATCCCAACTACTTGAGAGGCTGTGGCAGGAGAATCGCTTGAGCTCGGGAGGTAAAGGTTGCAGTGAGCCGAGATCGTGCCACTGCACTCCAGCCTGGGTGACAGAGCCAGACTCTGTCTCTCACACACACACACAAAACCATCTGGGGAACAACAGGTTAGGTGTACTACTCAGTCTGGGTTTTTTAGCTTGAGTGTCCTAGAGTTGAAAGCCATTGCTGTGTCTAGACAAGGAAGAGCAGGATGGAGCAGACGTTTTGGGAAGATAGTTCTTGCGGGGTGGGGTGGGGTGACCAGCACAGACCATCCGGACCCTCAGCCACGCCTCACGTCCCACGGGACCACCCCACACCTGGGCAGCAGGGTGGAAAGACTGTGGTGCAGGGCACCCACCCCTGCCAGAGCCAGGGCCTCTTACAGAATTGTTTGCTTTTGTTTTCTCAAGTACTTCTGTGCTCATCAAGCTGGCCAAGATGCAGATAGTAATGAGAGCCAGGAATAGAAACCTCCTGGAAACCCTGCTGGGTTCCAGAAAAAGAAGAAAGGAGGCTCTTCTGGAAGCTCTTCCAGGCAGGGGCCACAGACACACCCCAACCCCCACCTCCACCCACACAGCCACAGACGGGGTAGGGAGGGCCTCTTCACACTCAGCCCCACTTCCTGGGGCTTCTTTTTCTCAAGAACTCCCCAAGGGTCTCTTTACAGTCCTCGGAGGGGACTGCTGATAAACATTTCTGCTCTGGCCTTGGTCCTGAGCCACCTGCCTTTTGTGATCACTGGGAGTCCATTTCCCTCTCTCTGCTTTCAAGTGTTACCTGGTGGCTACTTAAAATCGGTGACCAGCCACGGTGGCTCACGCCTGTAATTCCAGGACTTTGGGAGGCTGAAGTGGGTGGATCATTTGAGGTCAGGAGTTTGAGAACAGTCTGGCCAACATGGTAAAACCTTGTCTCTGCTAAAAATACAAAAATTAGCCAGTCGTGATGGCACGAGTCTGTAATCCCAGCTACTCAGGAGGCTGAGGCAGGAGAATCGCTGGAGCCTGGAAGGGAGAGGCTGCAGTGAGCCAGGATTCTGCCACTGCACTCCAGCCTGGGCAACAGAGCAAGACTCTGTCTCAAAAAAAAAAAAAAGAAAAGAAAA
>NW_022436986.1:46961-80131 GCF_009761245.1 Sapajus apella
AAAAAAAAAAAAAAAAAAGTCTTCTTTGAGGTAACTATGAGGTTTGACAAATACTGTTTAAAGCATAATAATATCTGGAAGTTAATTCTGAGTTTATTCTTTTTAGAAACTTGAATACAGAACCATAGGAACTGGAGTTAGAGAGCATCTCATTGATAGCTAATACGCCTCTAGTAACTCATGAATTCATTAATAATTACAACATTAAAACCTCATAAGTAACTCATTACTCATTGGGAACTCATTTATTAACTCTCTAGTTACCTACGACTTCCCCCAAGTGTCCACGGAAGGCAGGAAGGTAAGGAGGGTTGTGCTGGCCCCGCCAGCCTCTGCTGGCCCATCCCATCACACCCATCATCTGTCCCACAGCTTCCCTGGCCCTTCCCCAACAGGACCCAACACCAACACCACTTCCCCCTCCCCAGCGCTTCTACTCCAGCCACAGCTCACTGGATCAAGCTGGGCCAGGGCTCTTCCCCCCTTTTCACTTTGATCAATGTAGTTTATGGGCATGGAAGGAAATCAAATTGCACATTGTAAACTTTTGCACAAAAAAGTTTGCAATGAAAATCTCCTTTGCCCTGCTCATCCCCACCCGGAGTGCAGCTACCCAGTGAAAGGACCCACAACCCACCAGAATGGAATAAAGATTGCTTTAGACCAGCAGTCCCCAACCTTTTGGCACCAGGGATGGGTTTGTGGAAGACAGTTTTTAACCCAGGGTTGGCCGTGGGGGATGGTTTCAGGATGAAACTGTTCTACCTCCGATACCAGGCATTCGTTAGATTCTTGTGAGGAGCGGGCAGCCTAGATCCCTCACAGTCGCAGTTCACAATAGGGTTTGCGCTTCTATGAGAATCTAGTGCTGCAGGCAATGCTGGCTCATACGCCCACTACTCACCTCCTGCTGTGTGGCCTCGTTCCTAACAGACCACAGACAAGATCCGGTCCATGGCCTGGGAAGCTGGGGACCCCTGAATTAGACTAAAGACATCTGAGATGCAGCAGATGCAGCTAGGGGCCTTTTGTTTGTTTGTTTGAGTCGGAGTTCTCTCCCTGTCACCAATGCCGGAGTGCAATCTCAGCTCACTGCAACCTCCACCTCCTGGATTCAGGTGATTCTCCTGCCTCAGCCTCCTGAGTAGCTGGGATTACAGGTGCACGTCACCATGCCTGCCTAATTTTTGTATTTTTAGTAGAGACAGGGTTTCACCATGTTGGCCAGGCTGGTCTCAAACTCCTAACCTTTAGTGATGCGCCTGCCTCAGCCTCCCAAAGTGCTGGAATTACAGGTGTGGTGGGGAGGTGGGGAAGACTGCAAATTATAGCCGTTCTAGCCGGCGCGGTGGTTCACTTTGTAATCCCAGCACTTTCAGGCCACCGCCCCTGGCCTACAGGGTTTTTCTGAGCTTCCCATATCTGATCAAAGGCAGAGATTTCTGATCATGAAGCTGCCATACATCCCCTGTCTGGGACAGTTTGCAGCCAGGAAGATGCCTGTTAACACCAAGATTAAACCCTCTATAAACTAGCCCTCTGCAAACCTTCCATACTTCCCTCCAAAGTCCCAACCACCCCTTTTTCACTCTGCTGATGTATGAATTCTCACCCCAGCTGCTCCTGGAGCCACTCCATTTGGAGTGCTCCTAAATACAGTGGAAGCAAACTTTTCTGCTGTTACTCTTTCTACTGTCAATCAATTTGGAGTCCTCCCCACCCTCAACACTCAGATCTATTGATAAACAAAAGCCTTCTGTCAAAGCTGGAAACACTTATGTTAATACTTTTCTGGTGGTTAACTCTATTACTTTTCTTTAAAATCTCACAATTTCCCTTTTATTACTATTTTATACATCCTCAGTTCATTCTGAGTCTTTATTGCTTGTCTTTACACTTTCAGGTAATAACCTCAAAACTCCATTTCTTGTTTTGTCAGCTTCACTTCAGCTTCACTTGCCCCCGCCCTGTGTGAGAGTGTCCGCACGTGCTTCTCGGTCACCAGCACAGCGGCCCCTCCTGGCTCTGGTCAGCAGCACTATAATTTTGACAGCACTGAGGCTTGCCCGCTTGCATTCTATTCTGCAACCATATTGGGGCTGTCCATGTTTTTGTGTAACGGCTGCCTCTACAAGATAAAAAGCAATATGCATCAAATGCATTATATTGACTATTATGTAAAAAGTGGTCATTGCCAGGCACAGTGGCTCGTGCCTGTAATCCCAGCACTTTGGGAGGTCAAGGCGGGTGGATCACTTGAGGTCAGGAGTTCGAGACCAGCCCGGCTAACATGGTGAAACCCTGTCTCTACTAAAAATACAAAAATCAACTGGGCACCTTTAATCCCAGCTACTTGGGAGGCTAAGGCAGGAGAATTGCTTGAACCTGGGAGGTGGAGTTTGCAGTGAGCCGCGATCTCGCCATTGTACTCCAGCCTCGGTGAAAGAGCGAAACTCCGTCTAAAAAAAAAAAAAAGTGGTTGTTATAAATCCAAGTGAAGTAGTTTCCCAATGCAGACGGTTTTGAGTGTCTGCATAACCATAGTGACTTAGTTTCCACTGTTTTGCCAACAGTCCTGAAATCTTGGTTGTATGGATCTTGAAATAATCTTTCATGAGAACAACCCTAATCAACATTAAGGCCACACATAATCATCACCCTGGGGTCGTCATCCAAACTGTTTAAACATACCTATCTCAATCCCAATCTGCCAAATAGAAATATGTTAAAAACCTGAATCATGATGTGCTACATTTTCTCCTCCTTAAGCATAAAATGTGCTGTTTCCTGCTATATGGAATATTTGATCAGATTCTGCTTTAAAAAAAGAAAATTTAGGCCGGGCACGGTGGCTCACGCTTGTAATCCCAGCACTTTGGGAGGCCGAGGCGGGTGGATCACGAGGTCAAGAGATCGAGACTATCCTGGTCAACATGGTGAAACCCCATCTCTACTAAAACTACAAAAAATGAGCTGGGCATGGTGGCGCGTGCCTGTAATCCCAGCTACTCAGGAGGCTGAGGCAGGAGAATTGCTTGAACCCAGGAGGCGGAGGTTGCGGTGGGTCGAGATCTCGCCATTGCACTCCAGCCTGGGTAACAAGAACGAAACTCCATCTCCAAAAAAAAAAAGAAAATTTAAAAAGGTTTCTCAAGTCCAACAGAGCTTATAAACAGTAAAAATAAAAAGCTTTCATCAGACATTAGGTGCTAAGGTTTTCTGTTTTTAATCAAATGTGCCATTAACAAGAATACAGAATACTTGAAAAAAAATTCTTTTTGAGACAGGGTCTCACTCTGTTGCCCAGGCTGAAGTTCAGTGGCGTGATCTCGGCTAACTGCAGCCTCAACCTCCTGGGTCAAGCCATCTTCCCACCTTAGCCTCCTGAGCAGCTGAGACTAGCTGGTGGTAGTTGTACACCACCACGCCTGGCTAATTTTTGTATTTTTTGTAGAGAAGGCATTTCACCATGTTGACCAAGCTGGTCTCAAACTGCTGGGCTTGATCGATCTACTTGCTTTGGCCTCCTAAAGTGCTGGGATTACAAGCGCGAGCCACTGTACCCAGCCAAGAATAGAGAATACTTAATCTCCATTTCTCTGTATAATATGCTAGCAAAATTCTATATAATGCTCCTAGGCCCTTGGCCAATTAATACCTTCAGTCAATCATCCAGCTAACCTTGGTGGATTATTACCTGTCATAAACAATACAATACACCATTTCCTCTGCCTCCCATGTTTAAGGTTAAGCATCAACAGTTCCACGTAGCTGAGTGTCCAACCCAGAATCAATGCAAGCATATGTTCTTCAACCACTTTTTTTTTTAAGAGATAGGATTGCTCCATGTTGACCAGCCTGGTCTCGAACTCCTGACCTCAAGTGATCCACCCGCCTCGGCCTCCCAAAATGCTGGGATTACAGGCATTAGCCACAGCGCCCGGCAACCATTTTTGTTTGTTTGTTTGTTTTGAGATGGAGTCTCATTTTGTCTACAGGTTGCAGTGCAGTGGCACGATCTCAGCTCACTGCAACCTCCGCCTCCCAGGTTCAAGCAATTCTCCTGCCTCAGCCTCCCAGGTAGCTGAGACTACAGGTACATGCCACCACGCCCAGCTAATTTTTGTATTTTTAAGTAGAGATGGAGTTTTACCATGTTGGCCAGGCTGGTCTTGAACACCTGTCCTCAGGTGATCTGCCCACCTCGACCTCCCAAAGTGCTGGTATTGCAGGTGTGAGCCACCATGCCCAGCCAGTAAACATTTTAAATGTATCAGTGTCTTGTTCCTCGGAAGTAGGACACCTAGCACTGGACTCCCTTTAATTAACCAAAGGCACCCCACATGATGGTTAATAACTGGTTGGACTTAGTCCCCTTCAGAGCGGACACATATGGTGCAGTTGCCAAGTCACAGACTCACTTTCTGTCAAAGGAAGCCAGGTGTGTCAGTTTGCTGTGGCAGATAACACTCTGTCCTCTGGACATCCAAACTGTGTGTGTTGAAATCCGAACCGCCAGTGTCTCAGAATGTGACTGTATTTGGAGACAGAGTCTTTAAAGAGGTAACTGGCTGGGCATGGTGGTTCATGCCTATAATTCCAGCACTTTGGGAGGCCAATGTGTGCAGGTCACCTGAGGTCCGGAGTTCAAGACCAACCTGGCCAACATGGCAGAACCCTGTCTTTACTAAAAATAGAAAAAGTAGCTGGGTGTGGTGGCACATGCCTGTAATCCTAGCTACGTGCAGGAGAGTTGCCTGAACCGGGGAGGCGGAGGTTGCAATGAGCTGAGATCATGCCATTGCACTCCAGCCTGGGCGACAGAGTGAGACTCTGTCTCAAAATAAATAAAGAGGTAACTAATGCTAACTGAGGTCTTTAGGGTGGCACCTAATCCAATATGACTGGTGTTCTTTATCAGAAGACGAGATGAGACACATGGCGAGGACGCCCACCTGCAAAGCTAAGGAGAGAGGACTCAGGAGAGAACACCGCTGCAGACACCTTGATCTCAGACTTCCAGCCTCCAGAATTGTGGGAAAACAAATTTCTATTGTTTAAGCTGCCCAGTGTGTGATACAGAAAGCCCTCACTTAACATTGTCAAAAAAATTCTTGGAAACTGTGACTTTAAGTGAAATGACGTATAACAAAATCAATTTTCTAATCAATAGGCTAATTGATATAAACAAGAGTTAAGTTCCTACAGCACACTTCTCCCTTTGCAGGGCGCCTCCCACGCACGCTCATACTCACTCACACTGGGACTGTGTAGACACACCAGTTCACCTAACAAGCATGACCTTGGGACTGAGGAGGAAACAGGGGCACCCAGAAAAAAACCCCACACAGGCATGGGGAGAACATGCAGACAGACTCCAACTAACACAGGTATCGGCTCCAGATGAGGATCATTCTTTTCCCATCAGCCTTATAACAAAGCCATGTTGAGACCAGGGGTGGTGGCTCATGGATGTAATCCTAGCACTTTGGGAGGCTGAGGCAGTAGGATCACTTGAGCCCAGGAGTTTGAGACCAGACTGGGCAACATAAGAAGACTCTAGTCTCTACAAAAAATAATATTAAAAAAATTAGCCAGGAATGGTGGCACAGGCCTGTTGTCCCAGCTACTTGGGAGGCTGAGATGGAGGAGGATCACTAGAGCCTGGGAGGTCAAGGCTGCAGTGAGCCATGGTTGAGCCACTGCACTTCAGTCTGGGCAACAGAGCAAGACCCTGTGCCAGAACAATAAACAAATAAAAACAAAATGACTTTATTCTAGAATCTGCTACTTTGTTACAACAGCCCAAGCAAACTGAGACACCATGTGAATGCCAGTTTTCCTTTACAATGAAGACAGTGGCACACATACCCCAGATGTGACAACTGTAGGATTCCATTTGAAAGAGCAGGCAGACCGGGCGCAGTGGCTCACACCTGTAATTCCAGCACTTTAAGGCCGAGGTGGGTGGATCACCTGAGGTCAGGAGTTCGAGACCAGCCTGGCCAACATGGTGAAACGCCATCTCTACTAAAACTACAAAAATTAGCTGGGCATGGTGGCACATGCCTGTAATGTCAGCTACTTGGGAGACTGAGGAAGGAGAATAGCTTTAACCCAGGAGGTAGACGTTGCAGTGAGCAGAGATCACACCACTGTACTCCAGCCTGTGTGAACAGGAACGAGACCTCCATCTAAGAAAGGAAAGAAAGGAAAGAAAGGAAGAAAGAAAGGAAGAAAGGAAGAAAGAAAGAAAGAAAAAAGGAAAGAAAAAAAAAAAAAAAGAAGAAAGAAAGAAAGAAAGCAGGCAAGCTAGGCACAGTGGAGCCATTGTGATCACCCTGTGGGATCACCTTGGGAGGCCAAGGTGGGTGAATCATGAGGTCAGGAGTTCGAGACCAGCCTGGTCAACATGGTAAAACTCCATCTCTACTAAAAATACAACAATTAGTCAGGCATGGTGGCTGGTGCCTGTAATCCCAGTTAATCAGGAGGCTGAGGCAGGAGAATTGCTTGAAGCCAGGAGGCGGAGGTTGCAGTGAGCCGAGATGACACCAGTGCACTCCAGCCTGGGTGACAGAGCAAGACTCCATCTCGAAGGAAAACAAAAAAGAAAAAAAGAAAGAGCAGGCAATTTTCACCTTACAGTAACCTATGACTGAGGATCTCAGTTGCCACCTCAACAGATTTTTTGTTTTATTCTTCAGCTCTTCTCTGCCCCTGAGCAGAGACCAGACACAAGCACAAATCTGAGGGTTGAGCCCTGGGGTGGAGGACAGGAGCTGTCTTCTCACCACTGCCACCCTCTGGGAGCTACCATCTGCTTCTCCCAAGAATTGTCCTTACAGTGAGCGCCTTCCTTACCTGTTATTTTTCTTCTTCCTTGCAACAGGCAGAATTTATCTCTCCCCATCTTGATGTTGACAAAAGGTGATATTCTTTGCTAATTTGAAGTGTGATGAAACATACAGAAAAAAAAAGGTTCCTGATAAACATTCTTTGCTAATTTAGTATTTGGAAATCTGCTTATACCAAAATAATATGACATTCCTCCCTGTGCCTTTTATTTCCTCTAATAGAATTTTTTTCCTTCACAGAGGTGCATTCTTAATCATCAATTTCTCCACCTCACTTGGAAGATTGCTAGAAATCACAAATAAAGTTTGTAATGTAGTTATATTGCTTTCACTGAACATTTAAAATCCTTGAACAAAAATTTCATGAGGATTACACATAACCAAGCCCATCCCAAACTTTTTGAAGACTTCATTTGTTAGTCCCCCCATAGTTAATAAATATTGTATTTTTTCATGACGGTCACTTTTAATCATCATTCTGACTCATACCACTCAAAACTGTAGTTTAATTATATTAGTTTTCTCTAATATATATATAATTAGTTATGTATTTAATTAACTTCCCTTCTCCCAAAATAGCAACCATCCTCTTTGATTAACCTAGCTGAGTCATGCAAAACCTTATGCTTATCTTGCTGTCAGTTACACACATATTTTAGCTTTAGGCAAAAATAGCTCACATTGTACCATGCAAAAATTACAGAGTTAGGAGAAAGGATGACAGATGGTTAGGAAATTAATTTCACAAGTAAATGGATCCTCTATTGACTCTGACAGACAAAATGTAGGAACAAGAATCCAAAAGTAAGACCCTTCTATATTCCTAGACTTTTTTCTTTTCCTTTTTTTTTTTTTTTCCATGTACGGATCACTTTGGTACCAAAAGATCTCTTATTCAATAAAGACATGGATAGTTCATGACTGCTTTATGCATTACAGGTTTATTTCATTAAAAAAAATTTTTTTTATACCAGGGGAGAGCGCGAACGCAGTCCCCCACTACCACAAATTATGCAGTCGAGTTTCCCACATTTGGGGAAATCGCTGGGGACAGCACATCCGGAGTGCAATGGATAAGCCTCGCCCTGGGAAAACCACCTTCGCGGTCACGGTGTCTACCCTGCCAGGTAAGAATGATCATTGAAAATTTTATTACTTTTGAAATCTGAATGTCACCGCCGAGGTTGGATAATAACAATTTAAGGTCGGAGCCCTCCTGCAAGGAGAAGGATGTCAATGGGAGGTGAGGAGGATGCCAGGTGCATTGGTGCCCACATACAGGCGCAAGCTAGGACCCGACGGCTGAAACGCAGCGGGGGCGGTATCGCCCAGGCCGGAGGCGCTCCCACAGCGCCCCCTGGTGCTCTGCCTCTGGAGTAGACGGATGAGCTGCTCTCAGCAGTTCTGGAACTCTGGTCCCCAGACCGGCAGCATACGCATCACCTGGGAGCCTGTCCGAAATGCAAATTCTGGCCAGGTGCGATGGCTCATGCCTGTAATCCCAACATTTTGGAAGGCTGAGGCGGGAGAATCGCTTGAGCCCAGGAGTTTGAGACCAGCCTGGGTCATATAGCAAAGCCCTATCTCTAACACCAATGCACGTTCCACTTTGAGAGCCACTGTGCTATTCTAAATATGAGCTGGAAATGTAGGTTGAGCCACAATGACCACGGCTGCAGTCAAAATATAAAGAAAGTTACAAAAGAAGACCAGCTTTTTAAAGGAAAAATCATTTGGGAACTAGGTCTAAAAGCAATTCTTTGGGAGTGCGGGTCCTAACAGAGCAGACACTGAGAGACTACATGGTGCCTCTCAAATGTCATATGTTGAAGTGCTAACCCCAAGAACCTCAGAAGGTGATTCTATGCGAAGGAAGGGCCTTTACAGAGGTAATCAATTTAAAATGAGGTCATACAGATGTGTGGGCCCTAATCCAATCTGTCTGGGTCCCATAAGAAAAGGAGATGAGGCCGGGCACAGTGGCTCACACCTGTAATCCCAGCACTTTGGGAGGCCAAGGCAGGTAGATCACAAGGTCAGGAGATTGAGACCATCCTGGCCAACATGGTGAAACCCTGTCTCTATTAAAAATACAAAAATTAATGAGCATGGTGGTGCATGCCTGTAATCCCAGCTACTCGGGAGGCTGAGGCAGGAGAGTCGCTTGTACCCAGGAGGCAGAGGATGCAAGTGAGCCAAGGTCTCGCCACAGCACTCCAGCCTGGTGACACAGCAAGACTCCATCAAAAAAAAAAAAAGATAAAGAAAGAAGAAAGAAAGAAAAAAAGGAAGGAAGAAAGAAAAGAAAGAAAGAAAAAGAAGAAAGGAAGGAAGGAAGGAAAGGAAAGAAAGAAAAAGAAAGGGAAAGAAAGAGAAAGAAAGAAACGAGGACATAGGCACACACAGCGGGGACAACCCTGTGAGGACACAGGGAGAAGACAGACGTCTGCAAGCCAAGGAAAGAGGATGCAGGAGGACTCAACTCTGCCTTGATTTTGGACTTCAGGATTTTGGACTTCCAGCCTCAGGAGGCTGAGAGAATAAATATTTGTTCTTTAAGCCCCCCAGTTGTGGCACTTTGTTATGGAAGCCTTAGCAAATTAACACATGCATGTAACAATATTCCTCAACAAATGCAAAAGTGGATTTAAATGGGATTTTTTTATCTCATCCTCAGCGTATAGTAAGTTCAAAATGTCTACATTTAAATGGATGAATGCAGTTTTCAAGGAGGGACATCACTTGGGATGTGCAAGTGGGATTTGCAAGTTCCTCTGCCCATTGCAGGCTCCTCATGCCCACAGGATAGTACAGGTGGGATCAGAGTCAGGAAAGAGAAAGGGATGCCGCCTCTTCGTGGCACACACAAATGACCTCGGGGATGAATCTCAGCAAACAGGACCTCCAGGGGGCGAAGCCGCTGCTGCTGACTCTGCGTCACTCGTGGCAGTGCCACAGAACCGGACTCTGGCCACGCTGCATTACAACAGTGGGTCTTTCCTGTGCATTGACACATTCATCCCAAGTGAAATGGCTTATGGAGAAACAGCTCTGCCTTGAGTGCTAACTTCTATGGGGCAACTAATTAGTGCTACTGCTTAGGATAATGAAGAGATACATCAAATATTTGAGATGGGAAACATGGCCATGACATATCAAGGCTAAAGACAACAGCTGCTGCCGGGAGGGCCACGGCCTTCGCCAAGTATCAAAAGGGCAGGTCCACCTCAGGAGCTCTACTCCTCTCCTCCAGAACTCAGCCTCTCCACCTCCCCTTCCAGCCCCCTCCCCAAGCTGCCAGAGTGCCACCTGCTGCCCCCCCCACCCCCTGCAGATTCCCTTCCCAGGAATTGCCCTCTGCCAAGTTTTGTCCCTTTCCTTTGAGCAGCCTGGATCTAATGGCTGCATGTGCAGCAAAGCCAGGAATTCAGAGGAGCCAATCTCACCCAGCGTCCATTCCAGACAGCCAGCTATGGAGAAGGCACTTTTCCTTGTGGTGGCATTGGATTGAATGTCCTTCAACAATGCTACATAAGAAGTACCAAGTGGTATTAAAAGGACTCTAGATTTACGGGCAGCAGGTAGTGCACCAAAAGCCCCGGCCTGCCCCCTCCTCCTACTGCCCTTGCTTTTATAGGGAACATTTGCATTCTTCTCTGGAAGTGGAGAAAGTAATGCATAATAACTTTCTTTGACTGACAAGCATGTGTTTCTGCTGTGAGCTAACAGGCGCTGGACTGAGATGCAGGAACGCTTGCAGCAAATCCTAACAGTTCACTTCCCTCTTACAATGTGAATCCATTCAAATTAGGCCTTCCAGTGAAAGCCTCTTAATTAGATGATTTCCTAAGTCCCCACTGATGTCTCTTTTCCCAAACAAAGCCATCTACAAATGACTGGGTGTTTGGTCCTGAAGTAGTGGCTTTGAGAAGCAGGCTTCAGAGGGCAGTGAAATATGACCAGTTTAGCAGGCCATCCGTCAGATATTGCCGGAAGTGTCATGAGGAGATAGCGTCAAAGGACCGCTCCTCTTGCAGCCTGTCATGCAGATAACAGGAGAAAAAACCTGCAGGATCTGGAATCATTTTCAAATAGTCATCAGTGATCACCGCCACGTGATCCACAAGCAGTCCCCTTCCTCGTCCTCAAAACATATCTTTTCCTTATCAATTATGGATTTTGCATGAATTTGCATGAAGTCTCTCCCATGATCCCTCAAACCTAATAAAAAATTTCCAAAGCCCTTTCTAAGCACTGCAAGTCAAAACAGCTCTGACTCGGCCGGGAGCCGTGGCTCATGCCTGTAATCTCAGCACTTTGGGAGGCTGAAGTGGGTGCATCACTTGGGGTTAGGAGTTGGAGACCAGACTTGCCAACATGGCGAAACCTCATCTCTTCTAAAAACACAAAAATTAGCCGGGCATGCTGGCGTGCGCTGTAATCCCAACTACTGGGGAGGCTGAAGCAGCAGAATTGCTTGAACCTGGGAGGCAGAGGTTGCAGAGAGCCAAGATCATGCCATTGCACTCCAGCCTGGGCAAAAGAGCAAACCTCCGTCTCAAAGAAAAAAGAAAAAAAAAACCTCTGGCGACCTGTATTATATGGTACCTGTGTCATCCATGGGCTTTAAGACTCATAGACTGTAAAATGCAATAAAATAAATAAATAAATGGGAAAAAAAAAAAAGGCCTGTGTAAGGCAGAATTGGAAGGAACAGTATGAACAAGGGCTCAGAGCCAGAAAAACAAGGCAGGTGTGCAGGGGAAACACTTAGTGGTAGTGAGAAGACAGGGCTGGAACACAGACCAGGGCCCTATCAGGTCCAGCCCCAGCAGGAGAAATGTAAGCCTTGGGAACCATCGCACTGGATGAGGAGGAATATGAAAATTTAATCTTTATTTTAAAATGATAGTACACATCTATCAATCATAAACATATGGTCAATTTATAGATTAAGTCTACATTTTAATAAATATCTTCCATTGTGTTCATTTTATTAGCCATTTTTTGATTGTCCTAAGATTTATTACTCATTGATGATGAATCTATCTACTCCAAATTCTAAGCACTATACTGTTTTGGCTTTAAATACCATTTTTGATTAAAGAGCCCTATTTAAATTTTTTAAATGAAATAAATAAATCAAAAGTAAGTACACTTTGAAAAATACATTTTAATCCAAAAGTTTTGAATATTAGCATTTAGAAAGTTATTTACAATGTTATTTACAATCAATTTACTATACCCTTTGTGAATAAAGAGATAATTATGTAAAAAAAAAAAAAAAAAAAGACTCATGGACTGTCACGTATAGCCCTGTCTTCCCATGTTCTTCCCCCACATCTCCACTGAGCATCTTTCCATGGTTCACGAATATGATGTATTTTCTCCTCCGCACTTGTAAAGGTGGATTTCACGGAAAAGCTATGTAGTAAATGCTGATTAATGCACTTAAAGAATTTTTTAAACAAACAAATCTGGCTTATTATTTTTGAATATATTACTTAAGTCCTCCTTTAGGACCCAGACAAAATTCCCATGGGATACCCCCGACACACCCCATCCCCCCACCACCAACAGCCAGCTTCTCCCCTTCTGGGCACACACAATGCGCAGGCCATATTCTGCCCATATGTTCTTTGGCTTCGTTTTCTCATATGCAGATCAAGACAAGGACCAGCAGCTTGTTAAAGGATTTCCAGATGTTTAGCATAGGCCGGCGTGGTGGCTCACACCTGTAATGCCAGAACTTTGGGAGGCCAAAATGGGTGGATCACAAGGTCAGGAGTTCAAGACCAGCCTGGCCGAGATTGTGAAACTCATCTCTATTTAAAAAAAAATAATTAAAAGTCTGGGCATAGTGGCTCATGCCTGTAATCCCAGCACTTTGGGAGGCCGAGGCAGGCGGATCATCTGAAGTCAGGAGTTCAAGACCAGCCTGACCAACATGATGAAACCCTGTCTCGTAAAAAATAAATTAATTAATTAAATTAAAAATAAAAAAGATGTTTATGTTGAAACAGTAATGGTAAAAATAATAATAATAATTTTCAAAAAATGTTTAGCATATGCATGAGGAAGAAACACACAGGGCCTGGAAGCCGGCTAGATTACCCACTTTCTTCTCACCTGTTTATTGAGTAGTGGGCAGTGATGCTTTCAGTCTGTACTAGGAAGTCTACTGATGCAAAATGACTCTTAAAATAAAAATAACTTTTAAAATGTATTGACCGGGCCCAGTGGCTCATGCCTATAATCCCAGCACTTTGGGAGGCCAAGGTGGGTGGATCACCTGAGGTCAGGAGTTTGAGACCAGCAAGAACAACAAGGCGAAAACCCCATCTCTACAAAAAAAGAAAGAAAAAGAAAATGTATTTAAATTGCCCCTAGATCTTTTTACGCATTGTGTGCATTCGCCCATTTTGCATTGCTAAAGGAATTCTTCAGACTGCCACTTTCTAAAGAAAAGAGGTTTCTGGGCTCACAGTTCTGCAGGCTGTATAAGCTTGGTACCCACATCTGCTCAGCCTGTGGGGAGGCCTCAGGACACTCACTCGTGGCAGAAGGTGAGTGGGGAGCAAGTGTGTCACATGACAAGAGAGGAAGCAAAAGAAACACCAGGCTCTTTCAAACAGCCAGCTCCTGCATGAATTAATAGAGCGAGAATGACCCATGACCACAGGGAGGCCACCAAGTCCTTCCGGGGGGATCCGCGCCCACGACACCTCCCACCACGCCCCACCTCCAACATTGAGAATTGTATTTTAACATGAGATTTGGAGGGGTCGATGTCCAAACCATGTCACTCTGACTACAAGTTGAGGTCAGAACCAAGTACATTCTTTCTTTTATTTGCTTGCCACTGCTTCCATTGTGTTACAACATAGCCTTTAAAGAATATCAAACTGTCTTTTTAGAACTATCAGTCTTTAGATACAAAAGTGAGACTTCCAAATTTAAAGGCAGATCTTTAAAAAAAAAAAAAAAAGTCAGATCTGGCCGGGCGCGGTGGCACTTTGGGAGGCTGAAGTGGGCGGATCATGAGGTCGAAGGCTGGAGAACACCCTGGCCAACGTGGTGAAATCCCATCTCTACTAAAAATACAAAAATTTGGCCAGGCGTGGTGGCTCACGCCTGTAATCCTAGCACTTTGGGAGGCCGAGGTGGGTGGATCACCTGAGGTCCGGAGTTCAAGACCAGCCTGGCCATCATGGTGAAACCGTATCTTTAAAAAAAAAAAAAATTAGCTGGCTGTGGTGGTGGGTGCTGTAATCCCAGCTACTTGGGAGGCTGAGGTGGGAGAATCGCTTGAACCCAGGGGGCAGAGGCTGCAGTGAGCCGAGATGGTGCCACTGCACTCCAGCTTGGCCACACAGCAAGACACCATCTCAAAAAAAAAAAAAAAAAAAAAAAGATCAGATCTGGGAGAGAAATGGAGAAAACAACTGCGCTAACTCCCAACTGTACAAACAGGCATCTATTATTTCTCGTGCTTGCCTTACAAAGGTGTATTGGGTAAAACCAGAGGTGTTGATGTGGCAGGACTGACTACAAGTTATTTGTGGTGAAATTGACCAGCAATAAGAGGAAAAGAAAACCACTGATTTTTCCCTAAAACAAAACTCTTTTAAAGATGAAAATTCATTTCTTTGAAGAAGCGGCAGGATTTTTTATTCTGCTCAAGCTCTGTGGGGTGCCTGGTTGAAGAGCCGATCCATCAACCAACGGTTCAGCTTTGAATGACGGTGAAGGGCCGCTCACTGTGGAGAAGATGGGGCGGTGCTCAGGAAACTTGGCTGCAGGTGAACAGTGTCTCTGAGAACCATGAGAGTTTCCCCCAGATGCCCGGCTAAAAGACAATGAGCTAGATTCATAATAAACAAGTTGGTTCACACATAACTGTAAGTTCCTTGCCTGGAGGATTAATTTTCAGAGATAAATGAGAGGTTCTCTCTTCCCAGAAAGCTTTAAAAGTGAGACCCAGGAATATGGCAACAGTGGCAGCAGCTTGGTTTTTGGATCTTACAAAATCTTTTAAAGAGAGAGAGAAGACTGGGCGCGATGGCTCATGCCTGTAATCCCAGCACTTTGGGAGGCCGAGGCAGGCAGATCACTTGAGGTCAAGAGTTCAAGACCAGCTTGGCCAACATGGTAAAACCCTGTCCTTACTAAAAATACAAAAATTAGCTGGGTGTGGTGGCACGCACCTGTAATCCCAGCTACTTGGGAGGGTGAGACAGGAAAATTGCTTGAACCTGGAGGTTGCAGTGAGCTGAGATCGTACCACTACACTCCGGCCTGGGTGACAGAGCAAGACTCTGTCTATTGGAGAGAGAGAGAGAACTAGAAAGCAATAAAAAAAAAGAGGATCATTTACAACAAGACCAGGTGATGCGCTGTCTTCATAAACGCCAAAATGAAAACAGGGAAGGGACAAGCCGCCAACAGCCCCAGCCCTTCACAGTATCAGCAACTGCAGGTGGAAGCAGAGAGGCCCCAGGCATCAGATGAGGCCCCCAGAAAGCCGCCTGCTGTTGGCTGGAATGCAGACCTCCGAGTGGGGAGCAGGAGCTGGCACTGGGAAGGGATTCGACCCGGCCAGTAGTGGAGGAGGCAAGCAACCCCTGTGAGGGCTGAAGGGATGCAGCAGGCCAGCCCTAGAAGCTGGCAGAACTGAGTGCCAAGGCCCCCCGCTAGGACAGGGTGTGGTAGGGGAGTGACGGGGACAGTAGAGATACAGGAAATAAGGCTCCGAGGCCGGGCACGGTGGCTCACGCCTATAATCCCAGCACTTTGGGAGGCCAAGGCAGGCGGATCACGAGGTTAAGAGATGGAGACCATCCTGGCCAACATGATCAAACCCCATCTCTATAAAAAATAATGATAATAATAAATCAACTCACAAAAGGCAGATTAATTGGAGAGAGGGCACAGAAGTTTACTGGCGTGCACAGGGGAGAAGCAGAGTGACTGTCTCGTATCTCAAAGGAGTGCAAATGCTTATACATCCTACTGCTTAGGGGAAAGGGAGATGGGAAAGTGTGGATGATTTTAGGGGAACAGTAAATGACATTTAGGGAAATTCAATGGATATGTAAAACATACAAAGGTAGCCGGGCGCGGCAGGCAGTGCCTGCAATCTCTGCTACTCGGGAGGCTGAGGCAGGAGAATCACTTGAACCTGGAAGTTGGAGGCTGCAGTGAGCTGAGATTGCACCACTGCACTCCAGCCTGGGCAATAGAGCGAGAATCCGTCAAGAAAGAAAGAAAGACAGAAAGAAAGAGAGAAAGAGAGAGGGAGAGAAAGAGAAAGAAAAGAAAGAGAGAAAGAAAAAAAGAAAGAGAAAGAGGGAGAGAAAGAAAGGAAGAAAACAGGTATTCCCATTACTACTGGTGGGTCACAGACCATCCACAAATTTCGTGGTGCAGGTATGCCACAATCATTTACTATATACACAGACCCTATGGCTCAAGAATTTAAACTGAGCAGAGCGGGGACAGCTTGCCTCTGTTTCACAGTGTCTGGGGCCTCAGCTAGGAAGACTCAAAGCTTGGGGACAACTCAATGGCTGGGGCTGGATCATTGGGAGTCATCTTCATTCACATATTAAGAATTGATATCCAGGCTGGGCGCGGTGGCTCAAGCCTGTAATCCCAGCACTTTGGGAGGCCAAGGTGGGTGGATCTCCTGAGGTCAGGAGTTCGAGACCAGCCTGGCCAATATGGTGAAACCTTGTCTCTATCAAAAACACAAAAATTAGGCCGGGCACAGTGACTCATGCCTGTAATCCCAGCACTTTGGGAAGCCAAAGCAGGCAGATCACCTGAGATCAGGAGTTCAAGACCAGCCTGGCTAACATGGTGAAACCTCATTTCTACTAAAAAAAAAAAAAAATTAGATAGGCACAGTGGTGCGTGCCTGTAATCCCAGCTACTTGGGAGGCTGAGACGGGAGAAGTGCTTGAACCCTGGAGGCAGAGGTTGCCGTGAGCCAAGACCGTGCCACTGCACTTCAGCCTTAGTAACAGAGCAAGACTCCGTCTCAAAGTAAATAAATAAACAAACAAACAAATACTAACAATAAAAATTAAAAAGAATCGATAACGCCTATTGACCCAGGCTTCACTGGACTTCTGGCTGAAACATCTACACGTGGCCCCCTATGTGGTGTCTCTGCGTAGACTGGTTTGGGCTTCTTCATGACATGATGGTTAGCTTCCCAAGAAAACCAGGTGGAAATGACCTTCTTTTATGACCTTACCTTAGAAGCTGCAAAGAATCAACTTCATCCTAGTCAAAAACTCATGCAAATCTTTTTGTTGTTGTTGTTTTTGGTTTTGTTTTGTTTTTCTCTTTTTTTGAGACAGAGTCTCATTCTATTGCCCAGGCTGGAGTGCAGTGGTGCAATCTTGGCTCACTGCAACCTCCACCTTCTGGGTTCAAGTGATTCCCCTGACTCAGCCTCCTGAGTAGCTGGGATTACAAGAGCACGCCGCCACTCCCGGCTAATTTTTTATATTTTTAGTAGAGATGGGGTCTCACCATACTGGCCAGGCTGCTCTCAAACTTCTGACCTCTTGATCCACCCGCCTCAGCCTCTCAGACTGCTGGGGTTACAGGCATGAGCCACGAGTCCAGCCCCCAAAGTCATTCTTAGATGAAATTGGGGGGGGGGGTCATCCAATGCTGTGCAATGGACTCTGCTCTGTTGAAACTACAGCAAAAATGGCATCCTTTTCAAGTATTCAAAATGCTCCTGCCACACTTCCAGGACCTCCCAAGGTGCTCTGAGTGGGACAGAGGCAAGGATGCTCTGGGTCGGAGGGGGGCGCTCCCAGCACTCTGACTCCCACCCCAGGTTTTCCTCCCACACATCTCAGTGAATGAGAAAAAAATGTCATTGAAATCTCACGGGTGTTTGCCTTGGCCTTACTGGAAAAGAAGAGAAGACAATGAGGAAGAAAGAGAAAAAGGAAATACACCAGGCATGGTGGCTCACACCTGTAGTCCCAGCTACTCAGACGGCTGAGGCAGGGGGTCTCTTGAGTCTGGGAGGTTGAGACCAGCCTGGACAACTAAGCAGCACCTCATCTCTTAAAAAAAAAATCTTAAGGATTTTTTTTTTTGAGACAGAGTCTTGCATTGTCACGCGGGCTGGAGTGCAGTGGCTCGATCTCAGCTCGCCACAACCTCTGCCTCCCAGGTTCAAGCAATTCTTCTGCCTCAGCCTCCCAAGTAGCTGGGATTATAAGTGCCCACCACCAGGCCTGGCTAATCTTTTTGTACTTTTAGTAGAGATGGGGTTTCACCATGTTGGCCAGGCTGGTCTCGAACTCCTGACCTCAGGTGATCCACCCGCCTCAACCTCCCAAAGTGCTGGGACTACAGGCGTGAGCCATCACGCCTGGCGGGAACTGCCTTTGTCTACCCAGGACATAAAATCACACGTGTCTATATTCACATTTCAAGTACTCTGCTTAGTTAGAGGTAGGCAGGGATTGCTATCTATACATCAGAGCATCCTCCCTGGCAGACAGGAGATGCAAACCAGGCCTTCAGATGGAATACCAGGGTTCCTTGTGGCCCCCCACTGTCTGCTCTTTGTACTATACACCCCAGAGAACTCACGGGCCCCACACTGAGTTTCTTGGAAGCAGTTTTCACCACGTTTCATGTTCCCATTCTCCAAATCTCCCTGGGAAGCTACCGCTGGGAACCAAAAGGTAGGTTTGCACATAGACATTCCACTACCTCCTACCTCCATGAATCATCTCGTTAACCCCCACCTTCCAGGAAGGGGGCTGCCTGCAAGGAAGGATAGAGCTACATGGATGCATAGATAAGGGAAACTTCCCAGAAGCGAGACATTTCCTGGGACAGGAAGGGGAAGGCAGGGTCCTCTTTGTCTTGCTGCTTGGCTGGTGTTTTGATTTGGTCCCACCAAACCCAAAGATGTTATTTATTAGCTTGTCCCCATCTCTCCTCTGCCCCCATCCCTTGTACAATCGGAGTTTTGTCTTTGTTTTTATTGAGACAGAATCTCACTCTGTTGCCAACCCTAGAGTGCAGTGGCAAGATCTTGGCTCACTGCAGCCTCGACCTCCTTGGTTCAAGCAATCTCACCTCAGCAGCTTGAGTAGCTGGGACCACAGGCGTGTACCACCACACCCAGCTAATTTCAAAAATTTTTGTAGAGAGGAGGTCCCACTGTTGCCCAGTCTGGTCTCAAACTTTTAGGCTCAAGTGATCCCCCTGCCTCAGCTCCCAAAGTGCTGGGATTGCAGGCATGAGCCACTGAGCCCGGCCAGTTAAAGCTTCTCAACAGATCTCAGCTCAGACTGGTAGGTTCTGCTCCTGGGTCTGTCTGACTTTATGCCAGATCAAACCAGGACCAAAACAGTTCAAAAGCTTCAGGGGTTTCACTATTTTGGCCAGGCTGGTCTCGAACTCCTGACTCAGGTGATCGGCCCACCTCAGCCTCTCAAAGTGTTGGGATTACAGGTGTGAGCCACTGTGCCCGGCCTAGCATGAGTCTGTCAATGTCTCTTGCCCATTTATAGCTATGCTTTCATTTTGAGAGGTGCTATGCATGGTGTCAAAAGACAAAATTACAACAGACTTAGTTGGGCCTTTTATTTGAAATTCATAAATCAGGGCAGCCTCCATTCTACAAAACAGAATGAGAGCTCCACTGTGCAATGGTGGAAAAATGGTTTTATAAGGTGGGAACAGGGAAACAGAAAAAGAGAAAAAAATGGCTGACTTGTTAACATCAGGGTATTTCTGGTTACTTTTTTATAAGAGCTACAGCAGAGGAATCTTCCTTATTAAGCTAACTCAGGAAGACTGGAATATTTAATTTTCAGAAAAAAAGAATGGTCTTTCGGGGGTCTATTTGCTTACATAGATCCTTTCAGCTTAAAGTTTCAGTTCCATCATGTGGCATTTAGCATAAGGTACTTCATATCAGTTTGGTTTGGTTTTCTGGGGTCCAGTTCAGGAGCTCAGTCTAAAACAATAGTTTCTCAGGATTTTTGTTTAACAATCGTTATTAGCTGGCCGAGGTGGCTCACGCCTGTAATCCAAGCACTTTGGAAGGCCAAGGCAGGCAGATCATAAGGTCAGGAGTTTGAGACCAGCCTGGCCAAAATAGTGAAACCCCGTCTCTGCTAAAAATACAAAAAATTAGCTGAGCGTGGTGGTGGGCCCCTTTAATCCCAGCTACTTGGGAGGCTGAGGCAGGAGAATCACTTCAACCTGGGAGGCGGAGATTATGGTGAGCCAAGATCGCACCATTGCACTCCAGCCTGGTCAACAAGAGCGAAACTCCATCTCAAAAAAAAAAAAAAAAAAAGCTGGGATAACACTATATTTTCCAAGCAGGATAGTGGCTCATGCCTGTAATCTCAGCACCTTGGGAGGCTGAGGCAGGAGAATCACTTGAATCCAGAAGGTGGAGGTTGCAGTGAGCCAAGATTGCGCCACTGCACTCCAGCCTGAGCAACAAGAGTGAAACTCTGCCTCAAAAAAAAAAATCCGAACTTACTAATTTATCTGCCATTGTCAATGTTCTAATTTTTTTCCAGCTTGTCATTTGCCTTTCAAGTTCTGTGTCCCATCTTCCCTCCATTAACAGCACAGCTGGCTCTTTCCTATTGTTTTTTTTTTTTTATTTTCATGCTTTTCTCTTTTCATGTATTTCTTTATGCTGTTATGTATTTCATGTATTTCTTTATGCTTGACTGGACTGGGCACTCACAGGCCATCTTGTAGTACAGAAACCAGGCTCTGTGAGGGAAGGAAGAGCCTGTAAGGGCCTTTCTCAGATCAGACACTGTCTCGGTTCAGAAAGAGCCTGGGAAGTGAAGGGAGCTTCAGAGGAATGCTAAAGTCCCCAAAGGCCGTGGAAGAGCAGGCAGACTGCTGTCCACTCCCACTGCCAGGCAGCTCAGCTCTCATGCCTTCTTGTGGCATTGGCAACGGGACATCCAGAGCCTCTCCTCACTCAACAGATCCCTGACAGTGATCATGGTACACTGGACTGTGGGACTCTGCCTTCCAGGAGCTCACAGTCTGGTGGGAAATCCTATACCCCGTTCAACTTAGATTGTCATTTTAGGAAGGTAAGTGGCCGTGGGTGTGCAGGAGCCGCAACTCCAAACCCATCTACTGATGAACACATGAGCCCTTCGGCATCAGAGTCTGCAGCACTGATGTAGGCCCGGTATTGGACTTCAGGCTGGGTGGCCAGAGCATGACAGCCAGGAGCCCCAGCCCACCGACCAGTCCCTGCATCAGACAGATGGAGAGAACTGAATTACATGTCAGTTACATGCTCAATTCCCAAACGTGTCAGCTCTTTCCTAACTTCTGAGGTTGAGAAAACATGGGAGTATGGTGGCTCACACCTGTAATCCCGGCACTTTGGGAGGCCAAGGCAGGAGGATCACTTGAGTTCAAGACCAGTCTGGAACATGGTAAAACCCCATCTCTACTAAAAATACAAAAATTAGCCGGGCATGGTGGCACGCCTGCCTGTAATCCCAGCTACCTGGGAGGCTGAGGCAGGAGAATCCCTTGAACACGGGAGGCAGAGGTTTCAGTGAGTGGAAACTGCGACACTGCACTCCAGCCTGGGCAACAGAGCAAGAAATCGTCTCAAAAAAAAAAAAAAAAAATGCTGAATGCAGTAGCTTATGCCTGTAATCCCAGCACTTTGAAAGGCTGAGGTGGGCAAATCACACGAGGTCAGGAGTTCAAGACCAGCCTGGACAACACAGTGAAACCCCGTCTCTACTAAAAGTACAAAAAATTAGCTGGACATGGTGGCCGACACCTATAATCCCAGCTACTTGGGAGGCTGAGGCAGGATAATCGATTGAACCAGGGAGGTGGAGGTTGCAGTGAACCAAGATCGCACCACTGCACTCCAGCCTAGGTGACGGAGCAAACTAGGTCTCAAAAAAAACAAAAACAAAAAACAACGTGGTAGTGACAAGCATTTCTGTGGACAGGCGCAATGGGCTTGGCTTCTGGTTTTTAGACTGTGTCAGGCCACTTATCTCCCTAATTTCATCTCTAATTTACACCAGATCCTTATTCAGTAACCAGAAAGCCATGGTCTCCCGAAAAATGAGAGGAGTCTTTATTTCCTGGACCATGAGGTAGCAGTGTCCGCCCTCCCTGCTGAATCACCTCTGTGCTGGTGTGCTCCCCTTCCTCCATCCCCACCTCGCTCTTTCCATCTCCCTCTCAGCACCGCTGGGCAAATATTGCACGGGGGAGAAACACCATATGCCAGACCCTGTGAACCCCTAGACAGAAGAAATGTATCTTTCTATTACTCAGACTCACTCTCAATTTTTTTTTTGTTTTTTTCCTAGAGACGGGGTTTCACGATGTTGGCCAGGATGGTCTGGATCTCTTGACCTCGTGATCTGCCCACCTCGGCCTCCCAAAGTGCTGGGATTACAGGCGTGCGCCACCGCGCCCGGCCCCACTCTCAAATTTTACTGTGGAGTTTGCTGTTAGGCCCCGAAAGGTGAATGGCAGGGAGCAGACTGTTTCAGGAAACTGGCCTGTGGCAGGGACAGGTTCAACCTCCAGAAAGAACTCCATTTGGCTGGACGCAGGGAAAAGAAGTCTGGTTAAAGCTGGAGAAGGGGAGATGGGTCAGGGAGCAGCTCAAACGCCAGGACGGGAGAAGTCACCAACATGCCGAGAAGACGCAGCATCAGCGGGACGCAGATGCGGCCAGAGTGGAAATCATTGCTGTTTACTGATAACAATGTAATACATTTCTACAAAGCCGACCTCATCCTGCCGCACCTCTTCTCTCTAGTGGACTTTGTACATTGTAAGTGCTCCGTGTTTACTCGGTTAGTAAGTGGGAGGACCGACGAATTTATCAAGTCTATCCTTTTTTATCCCATCTAAGGCAAGTCCCTAGCTCCCATGCACCCCGAGGCCCTCCCACCCTAACAACTTCATTTCCCTGAAAAGTATGTCCGGAAGCCTTTCCATAACAGTTATATAAATCGTGATATTCCTCTTCAGTTTTCATATGTGAGCTCTCGCGATGAGCCCTAGGTTAGTTCATCTGCCTCCCATCGCTCGACACTGGGAGGTCATTTCCGCTAGTTTCCTGCGCAGTCCCCAGAGGTGCAGACCCCGCAGCGGCCGCTGGGGCGGGGGTGCTGGGCCTCCGGCGCGGGCAGGGTTCAGGAGGAGGAGAACCAGCCTGTTCCTAGCGCTCCGCGGGGCCCTGCAATGGCTGCGGCTGCGGCCAGAGCTGCTGCGGCGGAGAGGGCTCCTCCCAGGTCCCGGCGCACCCGGGCGCCTCCCCCGGCTGCCAGCCCCAGCTCGGTTGCTACTCCGCCCCGAGCGCGGGGGGCAGGCCCGGTGCCCCCGGACGAACTTGAGGCCCAGCACTGCCAGCTTCCAGCTGTGGGAAAGGCTGGTGGCAGGTGGGACCTGGAAGCAGCGCTGAGCCCGAGGGCGGACAGCACGGGACGTCTCTGTAGGGCTGGCCCTGCGCGCTGGCTGCCACCTCCAGGTCAGCAGGGGCCATATTCGCGCCCGGGACACCAGAGTCCCCCCAAAGACGAGCTTGGCCCGAAGCGACCTCCAATTCCCAAGAGAAGCTGCCCACATTGCTCGGGACCCCTGGGAAGCCCTGCTGGCAGGAGTAGTTGGGGGCCAGTAGCCCAGGCTGACCGGGGCCTGGCATCACGGCCTGCGCCCAGGCTGTCTCCACGCTGGGCCTCCTCTGGCTTCCCTTCGGTACACGAGCTCTCTGGTTCTGAAACCAAACCTGGGAGGGCAAGAAAGAAAGACAGAGATGGGAAGGGAAGGAGAGAGAGGGGAAAAAGGCACTTTCTAATCAAGCTCAATCCCATAATTATCACCAAGTAGCATGTAACCAGCGTTAAACACCTACCAAATAAAACAACTGGAGCTTAGCAAACCAGCAAACTCCTTGGCTAGGCTGATTCAAACCGTTACCTGTGTGGCCACCTTCGTTCCAGTCAACTCTCCCCAAAGCCCCCACCTTGCAGCCTCACTGCTGTCCTGCTCCCCAGCCCCTCTGAGAGTGTCCTTTGTGCAGACATCTTCCTGGGACCGCTTCTCTTCTCTCCTCTACCTGCCAAGTGCAGTTTAACCTTTGCTATCCCTGCCCCCTCTCAAAAACACCTCTTCTGTCCTATCAAACAGATTTTGTTTTTAAAACCGTGAGGATCTTTGCCTTCTTAAAAAGTTTTTATTCAGCCGGGAGCAGTGGCTCGTGCCTATAATCCCAGCACTTTGGGAGGACAAGACGGGAGGATCACGAGGTCAAGGGATCGAGACCATCTGGCCAACATGGTGAAAACCCCATCTTTACTAAAAATACAAAAATAGCTGGGCGTGCTGGTGCACACGTGTAGTCCCAGCTTCTTGGGAGGCTAAGGCGGGATAATCACTTGAACCCGGGAGGTGGAGGTTGCAGTGAGCAGAGATCTTGCCACTACATTCCAGCCTGAGTACAGAGCAAGAAAAAAATATATATATATACATATATATATATATTCATCATGTAACTCCCCTTTTTAAATATATGCATTCATCATTATCAAATATGTATTAAAAACATACTGTGTGCCTGCTCAGCCCTGGGAAAATGCCCAGGGCCTGACTATACAAATGGACCACACAGGCCACGCCCCTTGCAACACTGGCCCTGGGCCCATGCCTCTGCAGCCTCCTTACAGAACTGCCCTCCTGCTTTTTATGTACACACCCCCTTCGCTTCCTTGCAACCCAGGACCAACCAAGGAAAGCCAAATGCACTGCTCTACCCAATCCCATAGAACGTCTCCTTCTAGTCAACCACCCCAGCTCCCCCAGGCCCACAGCCTCCCTCAGAGCCTTCCTGGGGCTTCCCTTGTCTCATGATGAAGCTTCGCACTCCTAGACCTGCTGGAAATCTCTGCAAATGGCAGCAGTGGCTGACTCCCTTGCAGCAGCAAGATCTGAATAAACAGCTTTTGCAGCCCTGCAGGGTGGCTCACACCTGCAATCCCAGCACTTTGGGAGGCTGAGGCAGGTGGGTCATTTGAGATCAGGAGTTCAAGATCAGCCCTGCCAACACGGCGATAAACCCATCTCTACTAAAAATAAAAAAATTAGCCAGGCGTGGTGGGGGGTGCCTGTCATCCCAGCTACTCGGGAGACTGAGGCAGGAGAATCGCTTGAGCCCAGGAGGCTGAGGTTGCAGTGAGCCGAGATTGCTCCACTGCACTCTAGCCTGGGCCACAGAGCAAGACCCTGTCTCATAAAACAAAACAAAAACAGCTTTTGCCTGTTCTCATGGGGGTGGTCTCATGTTCACAACAGCAATGCATAAAACACACATGTCTCTGCGTAAATGCCTCTTGCCACCACAAATCTTAGTTCAGTTTCTTTTCTTTTTATTTAGACAGAGTGTTGCTCTGTTGTCCAGGCTGGAGTGCAGTGGCACCATCTTGGCTCACTGCAACCTCCACCTCCTGGGTTCAAGAGATTCTCCTGCCTCAGCCTCCCAAGTAGCTGGGATTATAAGCATACACCACCGTGCCTGGCTAATTTTTGTATTTTTAGTAGAGATGAGGTTTCACCATGTTGGCCAGACTGATCTCGAACTCCTGACCTCGGGTAATCTACCCACCTCTGCCTCCCCAAAGTGCTGGATTACAGGCCTGAGCCACCATTCCAGGAATCAGTTCAGTTTCAATCCCTGTGGGTTTCTTTGACTCTACCTCAGGCAAATGTATCCTGTGTACAAAACACACCTCTCCTTTTCCCAAACATTCAGTCCCTTCTCCTGAGTTTTGGGGCAGGGCATCAAAATCACCCAAAATGATGAGTCATGGGCCCCGGGCAGGCGGGCTAAGCCAGGCCCCCAGGATCACAAGGGTGGCCACTTACCTGTCCCAGCCTCCAGGCAGCTCCAAGGCCTCAGACTGAGCAGTGCAGTGACAACACAAACAACCCCAAGACAAAGACCCAATTCTTCAACCTGGCATTCCCCTAACCTCTGGACACACCCAGCCTCAGGCCCGCCCAGCTGCTGGCTGCTCACCAAACCCAGCCTGCCTTCCTCCCTCAGGGCCTTTGTTTCAGAAACTTTTAAGGATTTGGAAAGAAAGAACATTTTTTATTTAGATATTTTTAAAAGGGCCTTTGCAAGCACAGAGCCATCTTCCTATTCAGGTAACTGTGCCAGACCCTCTGGGTCAAATTACCTGAAGGGACATGCATTGTCACATCTAAGCTGAAGAATGTTGGGGTTTCCCATTTCAGTGCTGGGAAATATGAGGGAGAGCCAGCCATGACCCCAAACCATTTACTGAACTTTTGAAGCCAGTTCCTTTGTCTGTAAAGTGGTCATGAAATTGTACGTACCTAGTAGGGGCGTTTGGGCTTCCAGAACAGAAGGACTGGAAAGTCTGTGGGATGCTGTGATAAAGATCTAGCGGGCGGCTCCCTCCCTCCCCCAGAGCTGCATTTTCCTAAGGCCAGCAGATAAGACTGTCATCCTCGGCCAGGCGTGGTGGCTCACACCTGTAATCCAAGCACTTTGGAGGCCAAGGGCGGGTGGATCACGAGGTCAAGAGATCGAGACCATCCTGGTCAACATGGTGAAACCCCGTCTCTACTAAAAATACAAAAAATTAGCTGGGCATGGTGGTGCATGCCTGTAGTCCCAGCGACTCAGGAGGCTGGGGCAGGAGAATTGCCTGAACCCGGGAGGCGGAGGTTGCAGTGAGCCGAGATCGCGCCATTGCACTCCAGCCTGGGTAACAAGAGCGAGACTCCATCTCAAAAAAAAAAAAAAAAAAAAGAGCGTTATCCTCTTTGCTTCCAACCCTTAGGGCTATCTCAGCTTTTCTGTCTCCTAGCGAACACTTGGTAAAGTTGGAACAGCAGACATTCATAGGAAAGAAAGCCCCTACCCCATCCCCACCCTCACCCTGCTCTACCATGTTCTTAATTGAGGTCAAACCTTTCCCCTCTGGGTTGTAGTGTTTTAAATATCTCTGGAATATATAGATTTTTTTAAATAAAAACAAATTTTTTTGAGACAGAATCTTGCTCTGTCACCAGGCTGGAGTGTAGTGGTGAGATCTCGGCTCACTGCAACCTCCGCCTCCTGGGTTCAAGCAATTCTCCTGCCTCAGCCTCCCGAGTAGCTGGGACTACAGGCATGCACCACCATGCCCAAATAATTTTTGTATTTTTAGTAGAGATGGGGTTTCACCATGGTGGCCAGGATGGTCTCCATCTCTTGAACTCATGATCCACCCACCTCAGCCACCCAAGTGCTGGGATTACAGGCAGGAGCCACCTCACCTGGCCCTGAAATAAAATTCTTAATAGAGAGCTTTGCACATAGCAAATCCTCAGTGGATGTTCATTCTTACTTGATTAGGTCCTGAATTATTGCATCATCTTTATCAAGCACCTACCAAAGGCAAGAAGGAAGAAAAAAGGGAGTAAGACACAATACCTGCCTGGGAGAGGCTCTAAGATGGCTGGGGAGATGGGGGCTGATGGTTGGAGGAGGGGCTGTCACAATAGCAGGCAGAGAAGATGGGGTGGGAGCGGCACCCCCTTCCGCTGTGAGACAGCTGAGGATGATTCAACTCTGCCGCACCTGTGGACCACCTGGGGAATTTCAGAACTCCCTGGACCCAGGGGTTGAGTCCTAGACTAGTAAATTGGACATGCATTGTACAGTTCAGTCCATCGTAAAGCTCTCCAGGTGATGACAACAAGCAATCACGTCCAAGAGCCCCATACGTAGGGCCTGAGGTCTGCGTGTTGGAGTCACCTGGAGCTGAAACGCTTAGACATGCCTGGGCCAGGCTCCCAAAGATTCTGATTCCAGGGCTTTGGGGTGGGGCACTGATGGAGTCTAGGGCTGAAAACCTTTGGTCCAGAACAGGTACTGTTTAGTCCTAGCTACACATCAGAATCACCTGGCAAGTGTGCATTCTCGGCCTCCACTCTCAGAGACTCAGAGAGTTCCTTTTGGGCAGCTACTGTCAAGTTTCTCAAACCTGGCTGTACCCATCAATCACCTGGGGGGAGGGAGATGAGAATTCCCAGGCTGCAGCAGACTGATCACTTCAGACCTCCTGGGGGAGAGACTGGGGGCCCTGAATGACTACAGTGTGCCCCAAGGCTGAGACCCAGAGGACCAAATCCCACAGGAGCCCTGGGAGTCCCAGGGATCCCCACCCTTCCAGGGGCTCCTGCAAGGATACAGCTGTGTCTGTACCACACTCAGTGATTTGCCTCTGCCTTTTCACTCCCCATTCTCTCAGTGGATTTCTCTAGAGGCTGCATGAGGTGGGGCAGGGGTGAAATTTGGAACATCTGAGAACTTTCCTTCTTTTTTTTTTTTTTTTTTGAGACGGAGTTTCGCTCTTGTTACCCAGGCTGGAGTGCAATGGCGCGATCTTGGCTCACCGCAACCTCCGCCTCCTGGGTTCAGGCAATTCTCCTGCCTCAGCCTCCTGAGTAGCTGGGACTACAGGCACGTGCCACCATGCCCAGCTAATTTTTTGTATTTTTAGTAGAGACGGGGTTTCACCATGTTGACCAGGATGGTCTTGATCTCTTGACCTCGTGATCCACCCGCCTCGGCCTCCCAAAGTGCTGGGATTACAGGCTTGAGCCACCGCGCCCAGCCACCTATAAAAACTGTGTACTCCTCTTAGCCGGGGTCCAGACTTCTGGGTGTGAACCCTTCTGGGCCCACCAGCGTAATAAAGTGTGTTCTTCCGATCCCCTGAGAGCCGCTTGGGTTTCTTGTCTGGAAAAATTTTCCAGAACATGCCTACCTAGCACATAGATGGTGGTGAGTCAAGATTCAGATTCATGCCATATCAGAGCCTGTTTCTCATGAATTGGGATGGACTGATCAAAGTTCCAGGGTTTTCTAGTGGCAGGTAAACACAAGTAAATAGGACAGTGCCAGCTGGGCATGGTGGCTTACACCTGTAATCCCAGTACTTTGGGAGGCCGAAGTGGTAGATCACTTTAGGCCAGGAGTTAGAGACTAGCCTGGCCAACATGGTGAAACCCTGTCTCTACTAAAAGTACAAAAATTATCCAGGGGCAGTGGCTCACGCCTGTAATCTCAGCACTTTAAGAGACCTAGGCAGGCAGATCATCTGAGATGAGGAGTTCAAGACCAGCCTGGCCAACATGGTGAAACCCCATCTCTACAAAATATAAAAAAATTACCCAGGTGTGGTAGCAAATGCCTATAATCCCAGCTACTGGGGAGGCTGAGGCAGAAGAATCACTTGAACCCAGGAGAGGAGGTTGCAGCGAGCTGAGATCGTGCCACTGCACTCCAGCTTGGGGGATACAGAACAAGACTCCATCTCAAAAACAAACAAGCAACAACAAAAACTTAGCCAGACGTGGTGGTGGGCACCCGTAATCCCAACTGCCTGGAAGACTGTCAGGAGAATCACTTGAACCAGGGATGCAGAGGTTGCAAAGAGCCGAGATCGTGCCACTACAGTCCAGCCTAGTCAACAGAGTGAGATTCCATCTCAAAATAAATAAATAAATATTTAAAAAAAGGACAGTATCCTGAAACTGCCTTGAGCCACAGGTAGCAGGAAAGGAAGAAGTGGACAGAGATCCAGGGGGCAATCTGCGTATCTACTGGCTTAACTCACTGTGAGACTGGCAAGGTGGGACATTACTTACAATCACATTTTGTTTTTTGTGAGATGGAGTCTTGCTCGGTCGCCCAGGCTGGAGTTCAACAGCGTGGTCTCAGCTCACTAAAACCTCTGCCTCCCAGGCTCAAGCAATTCTCCTGCCTCAGCCTCCCGAGTAGCTGGGATTACAGGCACCTGCCACCACGCCCAGCTAATTTTTGTATTTTTAGTAGAGATGGGGTTTCACTGCGTTAGCCAGGCTGGTCTTGAACTCCTGACCTCATGATCTGCCCACCTCCACCTCCCAAAGTGCTGGGATTACAGGCGTGAGCCTGGCCACAATTACATTTTAATGACCTTCAAGTGGTCTCTTTCAAGCGGCTGTAAAGTTTTGTTTTGGTTCTAGGTAGATTAATTTGCAAGCAAGATGTTTTTGGGCATCCTTATAAAGTATTTGGGGATTGTTTTAGAAAAACAAAGAAAGAAAAAGAAATTATTCCCACCAAGGTCAGTGCTAAACTGGAAGATTTAAATACCAAAAGGAAATCGTCTTTTTTGCAGCAACATGGATACAGCCGGAGGCCATTATCTTAAGTGAATTAATGCAGAAACAGAAAACCTTGTGTTCTGTCTGTTAAGTGGGAGCTAAACACTGGGTTCACATGGACACAAAGATGGGAACAATAAATAGTGGGGATTCCAAAAGGAGGGCGGGAGGAAAAGGAGCAAAAACTTACCTGTCCAGGACTATGTTCACACTTGGTTGGTGGGATCATTAGAAGCCCAAACCTCGGCCAGGAGCAGTGGCTCACACCTGTCATCCCAGCACTTTGGGAGGCTGAGGTGGGTGGAACCCCTAAGGTCAGGAGTTCGAGACCAGCTTGGCCAACATGGTGAAACCCCATCTCTACTAAAAACACAAAAAGTAGCTGGGTGTGGTGGCAGGCACCTGTAATCCCTGCTACTCGGAGGCTGAGGCGGCAGGACAATCGCTTGAACCTGGGAAGCAGAAATTGCAGTAAGCCTAGATCATGCCACTACACTCCAACCTGGGGAACAGAGTGAGACTCTGTCTCAAAAACAACAACAACAAAAACCAACCCAAACCTGACCGGCTGCAGTGGCTCACAAATCTCATAGAATGGGTACTCATAGAATCCCAGCCCTTTGGGAGGCAAAGGAGGTCGGATCCTTTGAGCTTAGGAGTTCCAGCTTGGGTCATATGGCCAAACCCTGCCTCTACAAAAAAAAAAAAAACACACACACACTAAAATTAGCCGGGCATGGTGGTGCATGCCTGTATTCCCAGCTACCTGGGAGGCTGAGGTGGGAGAGTCACTTGAGCCCAGGAATTCGAGACCAGCCTGGGCAACATAGTACGACTCTGTCTCTACAAAAAAATTTAAAAATTAGCCAGGTGCAGTGGCACATGCCTGTACCTCCAGCTACAGTCTCAACTCCTCGGGAGGCTGGGAGGATCCCTTGAGCCGGGAAGGTCAAAGTTGCAGTGAGTCATGATCATGCTACTGCACTCCAGCCTGGGTGACAGAGGGACATCATGTCTCAAAAAATAATAATACTAGACCAGGCGCAGTGGCTCATGCCTGTAATCCCAGCCAAGGCAGGTAGATCACGAGGTCAGGAGTTCAAGACCAGCCTGGCCAAGATGGTGAAACCCTGTCTTTATTTTTAAAAAGAAAAAAGAAAAACAAAAAATAATAACACAAATAGAGTTTACGGGACAATATGTGTAGGTTATATGCAAATAGCACGCCATTTCATATCAGGGACTTCAGCATCCTTGAATTTTGGTAACCGTGAGGGGTCCTGGAATCAATCCCCTTCAGATACTGAGAAACAAATGCAATGCCTCCTCAGTCAGCTGTGGAGAGTTCCATTTCAGTGTACTGAGGGGAAATGTCGTCCCTTTCTTCTTCCTTTGTTGTCCTGGAATCTCAGAGAAGCAGCTTCATCACAGGTCCTGAGTCACACTCACGCCGCTGCCTTCCTTGCCCGCTCTGAGGATCAGGTTTTTGTTGTTGTTGTTGTGTTGTTTTTAAGAGACGGGGTCTCCCTGTATTGCCCAGGCTGGAGTGCAGTGGCTATTCACAGGCACGATCCCGCTGCTGATTAGCACAGGAGTTTTGACCTGCTCCATTTCCAACCTGGGCCGGTTCACCCCTCCTTAGGCAACATGGTGGTCCCCCGCCCCGCTCCCAGGATGTCACCATATTGATGCTGAACTTAGTGCGGACACCCAATCGGCATAGCACACTACGGCCCAGATGGGCTCAAGGGATCCTCTCACCTCAGCCTCCCGAGTAGCTGGGACTACAGGCACGTGCACTGCGCCTGGCCAGTTTTGCTAACCTGACTGCCCATTCCCTCTGCTGCAAGGTAGAAGCAGCCCACAAACATATAGAAGACCTCTAGTCCTAACAGGCTTTCTATCCACACCAGATCTGGTTGGAAATGGTCTGCAAAGCTAATCACTTATGGAAAGATGTGCCTGAATCCTGTCAGCATCAGGGAGCCGGCCTGGGGCCTAACCTTTGTTGTTTTGAAATAGTGTTTCCCTCTCTCGCCCAGGCTGGAGTGCAGTGGCACAATCTCAGCTCACTGCTATTTCTGCCTCCTGGGTTCAAGCCTTTCTCCTGCCTTAGCCTCTTGAGTGGCTGGGATTATAGGTGCCCACCACCATGCTCTGCTAATATTTTTTCATTTTGTATTTTTAGTAGAGATGCGGTTTTACCATGTTGGCCAGGCTGGTCTCGAACTCTGACCTCAGGTGATCTGCCCGCCTCAGCCTCTCAATGTGCTAGGATTACAGGCATGAGCCACCCCACCTGGCCAGAATTAACTACTTTATAGTTACTGTAGTCTCCTCTTATCTGTGGGGACACATTCCAAGAACCCAAGTGGATGCCTGAAATCACAGATGATATTGAACCTTTATACATGCTGCACAAATTTCTTTTCTTCACAATTTTAAGGATAGAATATTGTTTCTTGCTGGGTGCGGTGGCTTATGCCTGTAATTCCAGCACTTTGGGAGGCCAAGGCGGGCGGATCACAAGGTCAAGAGATTGACGCCATCTTGGCCAAAATGGTGAAACCCCATCTCTACTAAAAATACAAAAATTAGCTGGACATGGTGGCGCACGCCTGTAGTCCCAGCTACTGAGGCAAGAGAATCTCTTGAACTCAGGAAGCAGAGGTTGCAGCGAGCCAAGATCGCACCACTGCACCACTCCAGCCTGGCGATAGAGCATGACTCCGTCTCCAAAAAAAATAAAAAAAAGAATATTTGTTCTTACCTCAGATCTTAGTAACCTTAACACATGATTTTTTTTTTTTTTACTTATAAAGTCAAGAGCTTTCACATTTCCTTTTTTTTTTTTTTTTTTGAGAAGAAATCTCACTGTCACTCAGGCTGGAGTGCAATGGCTCGATCTCGGCTCACTGCAACCTCCACCTTCCAGGTTCAAGTGATTCTCCTGCCTCAGCCTCCCAAGTAGCTGGGGACTACAGGCGCATTCCACCACACTCGACTAATTTTTTGCTTTTTAGTAGAGATGGGCTTTCACCATGTTGGCCAGGATGGTCTTGA
>NW_022436986.1:80531-153993 GCF_009761245.1 Sapajus apella
TTTGTTTTTTGAGACGGAGTTTCACTCATGTTACCCAGGCTGGAGTGCAATGGCGTGATCTCGGCTCACCACAACCTCCGCCTCCTGGGTTCAGGCAATTCTCCTGCCCCAGCCTCCTGAGTAGCTAGGATTACAGGCACGCGCCACCATGCCCAGCTAATTTTTTGTATTTTTTTTTAGTAGAGACGGGGTTTCACCATGTTGACCAGGATGGTCTCGATCTCTTGACCTCATGATCCACCCGCCTCAGCCTCCCAAAGTGCTGGGATTACAGGCTTGAGCCACCGCGCCCAGCGATGCTGAACTTAGTGCGGACACCCGATTGGCACAGCGCACTGCAGCCCAGAACTCCTGGACTCAAGCGATTCTCCAGCCTCAGCCTCCGAGTAGCTGGAACTACAGACATGCACCACCATGCCCGGCTCTTCTTTTCTTTTTTTTTTAGATGGAGTCTCACTCTGTCGCCCAGGCTGGAGTGCAGTGGCGCAATCTCGGTTAACTGCGGCCTCCACCTCCCAGGTTCAAGCAATTCTCCTGCCTCAGCCTCCCGAGTAGCTGGGATTACAGTTATGTGCCACCATGCTCAGCTAATTTTTGTATTTTTAGTAGAGAGAGAGTTTGGTCTCAAACTCCTGACCTAAAGTGATCTGCCCGCCTCAGTCTCCCAAAGCGCTGGGATTACAGGTGTGAGCCACCGCACACGGCCATCCTTTATTTTTTGGGGGTTTTTTTGGTTTTGCTTTTTTTTTTTTTTTTTTGAGACGGAGTTTCGCTCTTGTTACCCAGGCTGGAGTGCAATGGCGCGATCTCGGCTCACCGCAACCTCCGCCCCCTGGGTTCAGGCAATTCTCCTGCCCCAGCCTCCTGAGTTGCTAGGATTACAGGCACGCGCCACCATGCCCAGCTGATTTTTTATATTCTTAGTAGAGACGGGGTTTCACCATGTTGACCAGGATGGTCTCGATCTCTTGACCTCGTGATCCACCCGCCTCGGCCTCCCAAAGTGCTGGGATTACAGGCTTGAGCCACCGCGCCCGGCCCTGGTTTTGCTTTAAAGACGGGGTTTCACCAGGTTGGTCAGGCCGGTCTTAAACTCCTGACTTCAGATGACCTGCCTGCCTCAGCCTCCCAAACTGCTGTGATTACAGGCGTGAGCTACCGCACCTGGCCCATCCTTTGTCCTTAAAGCTATCACTCATTGTTTAGAAAATAAAAGGTATCTTGCTTTGGCCTTTTCTTCAGACTTCATTCTCTTGTGAAGATCTTCACATACATGTAAAACTAACATTTATATACTTTTGTCTTGTTAATCTGTCTGGTGTCAATTTGGTTTCTAGGTCCAGCTAAAGAGCCCAGTAAGAGCAAACACGGGGTAAGAGGTGATCTCCAGGTCCCCTACAGACACTGGCAGCCCGTGTAGGGCCATCCTTTGCTGGCTAGAACACTACTTGCCAGGAGCTGCTGCAGCTGAGATCCTGGAGCTCTGTCTGACAAAAAGCAAAGGTCAGATTTCTTACCGTCGGCTTCGTGGATCTCCGCCGTGGAAGCTGGCCAAGGTGACAGTGGTGAGGCTGTCTTTTTCCCACTATTTTGGGATTCACAGGAGAAAGTATTTGTGAACTAGTTCTTTGGGTAAAAGTGACCTTTGGTGTTTTTGTGGGTACTCTGGATTTCTATCTGATCCTTTGATCTCAGAGATAGTTTTTGTCTTCCTTTGTCTATGCCTTTTGTGTTGTTTGTCATAAGGAGAGCAACCACAGGGTAGAGAACACAGGCACAGGTCCTTATAAGCCTACTGTTCCAACCACCCTCCACAGACTGGTAAATTTATGGCACCCATCAAACCTGCATCTATCTAAACGAACTGTGCCGAACTGTGCCGTGGGTCCCTGAAACAAACAAACTGAATGAGGCTCTCCTCTTGTCTTGTTTTATGTCTGGAGGGCTTGGCTTTATCACCAAAAAGGTCACCTTGTCTAGTCTCTGCCATCCAAGGGACAAAAGGTGTTTGATTCATGTCAGCCAGCCAGTCTGAAAACACTGGGGACTCGAGACATGTGAGACATTAAACAGCACTCACTTTGTCCCAAAGGATCAAGCTCTCAGGGAGTTTTGCCATAAGAGGCTGATTCATAAGGGTTTGTTGGCGGATTTGTGCTTCTTGCCTGGATTTGTGCTGGGAAACTCCCATGCCAGCATTGCCTGCCCAGAGTCATGGAATATCCAGTCTGTGATTGGAGGTATCTCCCATTTGTGAGACCAGAGACATTGTTTACACAAACACTACATTAATGACTGGCGACAATGAAATCTTTGGTTTTTTAAGTCTACCTCTGGAAAAGAATTTAAAAATAAAATTTTGTTTGTTTGTTTGTTTTTAGAGAAGGGGTCTCTCTATGTTGCCCAGGCTGGAGTGCAGTGGCTATTCACAGGCATGATCCCACTACTGATGAGCATGGGAATTTTGACCTGCTCTGTTTCTGACCTGGGCCGGTTCACCCCTCCGTAGGCATCCTGGTGGTCCCCCAGTCCCAGGAGGTCACCATATTGATGCTGAACTTAGTGCAGACAGACACCTGATCGGCATAGTGCACTACAGCCCAGAACTCCTGGGCTCAAGGGATCCTCCCGCCTCAGCCTCCTGAGTAGCTGGGACTGCAGGCATGGGCCACAGCGCCCGGCAAATTTTTTTTTTTTTTTTTTTTTTAAGAGATAGGGTTTCACTCTGTCACACAGGCTGGAGTGCAGTGGTCCAATCATGGCTCACTGTGGCCTTGACCTTTTGGGCTCCAGTGATCCTCTTGCTCCAGCCTCCCAAGTAGCTGAGATTACAGGCATGTGACACCATGCCCAGCTAATTTTTAAATTTTTCTGTAGAGATAGAGTCTTGCTGTGTTGTCCAGGCTGGTCTCAAACTTCTGGCTTCAAGCAATCCTCCCCGCTTGGCCTCTCCAAATATTGGGATTACAGGTGTGAACCACTGTGCCCTGCTGAGAGTGAATTATTGGATCATGGGGGCTGTATCCTCTGCACCCACTCCAGGAGTGCCCCTTGTGTTCCTGGTAAAGATTTATTCTAAGTGTGAAAAGATACCTCCTAGTCTTTCCATAAAAAGACTTACTGGATTAAGTCGCTATTTAAAAATATTCACCAATAGGCCAGGTGTGGTGGCTTGTGCCTGTAATCCCAGCTACCTGGAGGCTGAGGCATGAGAATTGCTTGAACCTGGGAAGCAGAGGTTGCAGTGAACTGAGATTGTGCCACTGCATTCCAGCCCAGGTGACAGAGCAAAACTCTGTCTTAAAAAACAAAACAAATCAAAAACACTAAGATCCTAATTGTGAATGGTCAAAAGACTTTACATTTAAAAGACTTCTTCATTTTAAAACAATTTTAGAGAGCTCCCATTCTAAAATATTGGCCCATTGATATTTACTCAAAAATCAGATAGCAAAAAAACTCAAAAAAGTATTATGGCTAGCCTTAAAAATTTCCTTAACTAGCACAGAGGCTCATGCCTGAAATCCCAGTACTTTGGGAGGCCAAGGTGGGAGGATTCCTTGAGACCAGGAGTTCAAGATCAGTCTGGGCAAAATATGGAGACTCTATCTCTATTAAAAACAAAAGTCTCAGCCGGGCACAGTGGCTCAAGCCTGTAATCCCAGCACTTTGGGAGGCCGAGGCGGGTGGATCACGAGGTCAAGAGATCGAGACCATCCTGGTCAACATGGTGAAACCCCATTTCTAATAAAAAAAAAAAAAAAAAAAACACCACAAAAGTCTCTACTAAAAACAAAACAAAAAAAATTAGCCAGGTGTGGTGGCACACACCTGTAGCTACTCCGGAGGCTGAGGCAGAAGAATCACTTGAACGTGGGAGGCGGAGGCTGCAGTGAGCCGAGATCACGCCACTGCACTCCAACCTGGGTAACAGAGCGAGACACTGTTTCAAAAACAAACAAACAAAAAAAAAACAAGCTGGGCGCAGTGGCTCATGCCAGTAATCCCAGCATTTTGGGAGGCTGAGGCAGATGGATCACTTGAGGTCAGGAGTTCAAAACCAGCCTGTCCAACATAGCATCTCTACTGAAAAAGTACAAAATAATTAAAAAAAAAATCACTTAACATAATTAAAAAACAAAAATCAGCCGGGCACAGTGGTTCACGCCTGTAATCACAGAACTCTGGGAGGCCAAGGCGAGCGGATCACCTGAGATTAGAAGTTTGAGACCAGCCTGGCCAACATGGTGAAACCCCATCTCTACTAAAAATACAAAAATTAGCCAGGTGTGGTAGCGGGCATCTGTAATCCCAGCTATTAGGGAGGCTGAGGCAGGAGAATCGCTGGAACTCGGGAGGCAGAGGTTGCAGTGAGCTGAGATCATGCCACTGCACCCTAGCCTGGACAACAGAGCAAGACTCCATCTCAAAACAAGCAAACAACACACAAACAAAAAATGACAGCCAGGAAGTAGATCTGGCACAGCTTCCCTGGACGTTCCACAGGCTCACTGCTATGCCTCACACTGTCTCCTGAGTCCCAGGGCTTTGTAATCAGACCTTGTCTGCTCCAGACCTCCCTATTCAATATCCTGGACCCCTCCTCAAATAATTCTTACCCCTGGACAGCAGCAGATCTTTTATTTTATAAAGACTTTTTGTCCTCACTTTGGTTTTTTTTCTCTTTTGAGATGGAGTCTCACTCTGTCGCCCAGGCTGAAGTGCAGTGGCACAATCTCAACTCACTGTAAACTCCACCCCCAGATTCAAGCGGTTCTCCCACCTCAGCCTCCTGAGTAGTATTTCGTAAAATACAAAAATTAGCCGGGCATAGTGATGGCGCCTGTAGTACCAGCTACTTGGGAGGCGGAGGCAGAAGAATTGCTTTAACCCGAGAGGCACTCAGCTTGGGCAACAGAGCGAGACTCCATCTCAAAAACAAACAAACAAACAGACAAAACCCTCAAGGACTGTCCTTTGCTCTGCTAAAGTCACTAAAGAGGAGTTTTCCCTCCACTTTGAAAGCAGGGATGCTACACCTTTCTTAGGTCACATAACAACGAGGCACTGCAATCAAAGCCTGTGGTTTGACTCCACTGACACTGTCCTTGAACCTCTTGCGAAGTTTGTCCTGACACTGACCCTCATGGTGCAAACATGTGCCAAATCACCAGATGTCACAAAGGGCTCCCAAGTGAGCCTTGTGTAACTTGGAGAAGCTCACTTGCCCACCCTCGTTAGCCTAGCAGACACCAGAGATTACATATGCATAGACCAAACTTCTGGACTAACTTGGCCAGGTGACAAAATTAAGCTCTGTAATGGCCAAAATCAAACTAAAGGCTTCCTCTAGCAGTTATTCTGCAACCCATTCTGTTACCCTCTGGACTGAGAGGGACACATGGAGGATGGAGGACACATTCACGCAGATGTCACTCTGACAGAAGGCCCGGCACAATAAACCCCAACCTGGGGTCACAAAGTCCACTCTGACCTTATTTGTGAACTACCATTCTTTTTTTTTTTTTTTTTTTTTTGAGACGGAGTTTCGCTCTTGTTACCCAGGCTGGAGTGCAATGGCGCGATCTCGGCTCACCACAACCTCCGCCTCCCGGGTTCAGGCAATTCTCCTGCCTCAGCCTCCTGAGTCGCTGGGATTACAGGCACGCGCCACCATGCCCAGCTAATTTTTTTTTTGTATTTTTAGTAGAGACGGGGTTTCACCGTGTTGACCAGGATGGTCTCGATCTCTTGACCTCGTGATCCACCCGCCTCGGCCTCCCAAAGTGCTGGGATTACAGGCTTGAGCCACCGCGCCCAGCCTTACCATTCTTTTTTTATTATTTTTTTTGAGACAGTGTTTCTCTCTTGTTGCCCAGGCTGGACTGCAGTGGCACGATCTCAGCTCACTGCAACCTCTGCCTCCCAGGTTCAAGGGATTCTCCAGCCTTACCTCCTGGGTAGCTGGGATTGCAGGCACCTGCCACCACACCCAGGTATTTTTGTATTTTTAGTAGAGACAGGGTTTCACTATGTTGGTCAAGCTGGTCTCGAACCCTGATCTCAGATGATCCACCCACCTTAGCCTCACAAAGTGCTAGGAATACAGGCGTGAGCCACTGTGCCCAGCTCAGCCTTTCTATCTTGTGTGGTGATGAGATATAGAAACATTCCCCTGGATAGCTGGGGCAGTGTGGACTCAGGACTTAGCCACTTCTGTTCCCAGGTATTCCATTTTAAATGCTAGCTCAATTACACACTTAGGCTCCTTTATTTATGAGGTATTTCTGCCGGGCGCGGTGGCTCACATCTGTAATCCCAACACTTTGGGAGGCCGAGGCAGGTGGAGTACCTGAGGTTGGGAGTTTGAGACCAGCCTGACCAACGTGGAGAAACCCACCTCTACTAAAAAACACAAAATTAGCCGGGCATGGTGGTACATGCCTGTAATCCCAGCTACTCAGGAGGATGAGGCAGGAGAATCGCTTGAACCCAGGAAGGGGAGGTTGTGGTGAGCCGAGATCACGCCATTGCATTCCAGTCTGGGCAACAAGAGCGAAATTCCATCTCAAAAAAAAAAAAAAAAAAAAAGTTGTGCCACACAAATGAACTGGATAGAATATTAAAAATCCACTGCATGTCAGAATTCTAAATTCTATTCAATATTGAGAGCCTGGCCAGGAGTGGTGGCTCATGTTTGTAATTCTAGCACTTTGGGAGGCTGAGACAGGAGGATCGCTGAAGCCCAGGATTTTGAGACCAGCCTGAGCAACATAGTGAGGCCCTATCCTTATTGAAAATACAAAAATTAGCCAGGCATGGTGGCATGCATGCACCTTAGTTCCGGTTACTAGAAAGGCTGAGATGGGAAGATTATTTGAGCCTAGGAGGTCAAGCCTGCAGTGAGCCATGAGCGAGCCACTACACTCCAGCCTGGGTGGCAGAGCAGGACCCTGTCTCAAAAAAAAGAAAAGAAAAAATACTGCTTGTGTGTAAATTGCTCTGGACAAATAGAGTAATCCCAGCACTTTGGGAGACTGAGGCAGGCGGATCACCTGGGGTCAGAAGTTTGAGACCAGCTTGGGAAACATGGTGAAACTTTGTCTCTACTAAAAATATGAAAGTAGGCCGGGCGCGGTGGCTCATGCCTGTAATCCCAGCACTTTGGGAGGCCGAGGCGGGTGGATCATGAGGTCAAGAGATCAAGACCATCCTGGTCAACACGGTGAAACCCCGTCTCTTCTAAAACTACAAAAAATTAGCTGGGCATGGTGGCACGTGCCTGTAATCCCAGCTACTCAGGAGGCTGAGGCAGGAGAATTGCCTGAACCCGGGAGGCGGAGGTTGCGGTGAGCTGAGATCGCGCCATTGCACTCCAGCCTGGGTAACAAAAGCGCAACTCCGCCTAAAAAAAAAAAAAAATGAAAGTTAGCCAGGCGTGGTGGCACGTGCCTGTGATCCCAGATACTCAGGAGGCAGAAGCAGGAGAATCACTTGAACCTGGGAGGTGGAAGTTGCAGGGACCCAAGACAGCACCACTGTACTCTAGCCTGGGTGACAGAGGGAGACTCTGTTTCAATAAAACAAACAAATAAATAACGTTTTTCATGAAATAAATAAGACTAAAACTTTTTTGTTGCTGTTGCTGTTGTTGTTGTTGTTGTTGTTGAGACAGAGTTTTGCTCTTGTTGCCCAGGCTGGAGTGTAAAGCCACGATCTCGGCTTACTGCAACCTCTGCCTCCTGGGTTCAAGTGATTCTCTTGTCTCAGCCTCCTGAGTAGCTGGGATTACATGCACATGCCACCACGCCCAGCTAATTTTTGTATTTTTAGTAGAGATAAGTTTTCATCATATGAAACATCTGAGGTCAGGAGTTTCATCAGAAGGTTGTACTGCCTGGCTAATTTTGTATTTTTTAGTAGAGACAGGTTTCTCTATGTTGGTCAGGGTGGTCTCGAACTCCTGACCTCAGGTGATCCATCCCTCTCGGCGTCCCAAAGTGCTGGGATTACAGGTGTGAACTACTGGGCCTGAACAAGGCTAAGGCATTTTTTTTCTTTTTTCTCAAAACAGTTTTATTGCCTTCCAGCATTTTCCCCTCTGTCTGAGCTGAGCCCAGCTGGCTTTGGTTCGTCTCTGAGACTCAGTGTTACAGAAGCTGGCTCCACCACTCCCCTCCCTAGCCACGGGGCTCCCCAGGCAGGGAGGAGGAGAGGCTGCTCGTCTGTGATGTTGGAAAGAATGGGCAGCAGGGTCAGAGGCCAAAGAAAGCCATACGAGCAGCGGCATGCCTGGAGCTGCCATCACATGCCAAGCCCCGCCACACACACGCCCCCTCGGGTGGCCTTGCCCTCGAAGCTCTCTGCCAGCACACACTCCTCAGCTTTCCGGAGCCACGCCCTGCTCAGGCAAACATGCTACTGGCCCTGGCTTGTTCCTGGGACCCCAGGCTGCCCACGGGAAGGGAAACTCTCCCAGGTGCTGCACGGCTCTGCCCTGCCCACTCTAACCCTGGGGCTAGCAAGACGTGTCAGAGGAACCAAGGCTCAGATTATTCCCCCTTCATCTACGACCTTGCCAGCCCTCCAGGGATAAATCAAAAGACAAAATCTTCCCATCTCACAGTGAGTGACAGGCCGACCTGGGCTACTACATGTCCCAAGATGCACAGCTCCATAACTAGGCACCAACTCCCCCAAGCGGGATCTATCAGAAATGGGGCCGGGCGCACCGCATTCTGGGATTTGTAGTCCCCAGGAGCCAGCACCAAACACCCAAGGAAGAGAGTGCACAGGCTAAGACTACTGCTGCCTCCCACCCAGCCCCCACCCACCACCCAGGCCCCGGCTCTACACTCAGCAAGGGTGAGGGAGAGGAATGGAGGGTCCCCTCCCAGCACATGGGGGAGGGCGCTGTCCTGTTGGAACTGTGCAACGACTCTGGATCCCGGCATCCGGCTCAGAACACATCTGCGAGTTTCTTCTCAGCTGCCTCCATCTCTGACAGGCTGTAGGCCATGGCCAGCTGCAGGTCCTCATCATCAGAGAGGTCACTGTCCAAGGGGCCTGAGGCAGGGGTCTGCTGGACCTGAGTGCCCCCGGACCTGGAGGTGACTGACGGCTGCTGCTCGCGACCGCTCAGCTCCAAGCCCAGTGCCAGGTCATCTGGGACACCATTGATTGTGACTGACTTCAGCTGCCAGTCCTCTTCCACTTCCACCAGCTCCTGCCCGTTCTCCGTGATTCTGCGTGTGGTGATGCGGCGTCCTTGGACAAAGGTGGTAGATGTAGAAACAGAGCGAAAAGGACCAGCCCCAGGACTGAAGGAGAAAGATGAGGAGGAGAAATTGGACTGACCAGGGAAGGAGGAAGAGAAGGTAAAGAAGGGGCCTGAGTGTCGGGAACCCCGGCTCTGAAGCCCTGAGAAAGGGCGCCGGTCATCAAAGGGCTCTGTAAAAGGATCTCCATTCCCAAAGAACTCCCGGAAGACCTCCTCGGGGCTGCGGAAGGTGAAGGTGAAGCCAGGTGCACCACTGCCAGCTTCTGCCCGAGACGGGCCAGTTCCTGCCCCTGTCAGCCCTTCCCGACCATAGCGGTCATACACCTCTCGCTTGTGCTTGTCAGACAGCACTTCATATGCCTCGGCCACCTCCTTAAATTTCTTCTCTGCAAACTCTTTATTATCTGGGTTTTTGTCTGGGTGCCACTGGAGAGCCTTGCGCAGGTACGCCTTCTTGATGTCATCAGCGGACGCACTTCGCGGCACATCTAGAATCTCGTAGTAGGATGCCATGGCAACCGGTCAGTGGTCAGGTGGGCCTCCTTGGGGCTCCTCCATCCCCTGCCCCCCGCCGGGAACCGTCTGGCACCGCAGCCTGGCTCATGGCTGCTGGGTAGGACGCGCCGCCGGCCCAGCTGTGCGCGCAGGCATGCGTCAGCGGCGCGGAAACTACTAGAGCCTGGGAGAAGGCCAGCTCGGCCTGTTCCCCGGAGCGGGAAGGCTAAAACATTCCATTGGACGAACCTACTCCCAGCAAGGAGAGGCTTGCTTACTGGAGCGTGGGAACTGCGCTTAGATTATTCTCTTCTGGTTGTCCATTCGCCTCCTGATCGATGCGCATCTCTCCCTTTTGAGATCCGTTATCACAGAGTTACTAACTCAACTCTTCTTTCCACAGCAACCAACTCAGCACTTTTTTTTTTTTTTTTTTTGAGATGGAGTCTTGCTCTGTGACCAGGCTGGAGTGCAGTGGTGCGATCTCGGCTCACTACAAACTCCGACTCCCTGGTTCAAGCGATTCTCCTGACCCAGCCTCCTGAGTAGCTGGGACTAGAGGCGCACGCCACCACGCACAGCTAATTTTTGTATTTTTAGTAAAAACGGGGTTTCACCATGTTGGCCAGGCTGGTCTCAGTCTTCTGATATCATTATCCACCCACCTCGGCCTCCCAAAGTGCTGGGATTACAGGTGAGCCACCGTGCCAGGCCAAACTCAGCTTTTAATGTTTGAAAACGTCTAGTGAAGTTCCATGCCAATGAACTGAAGGAGTAAAGGACGTGCTATCCCAAAATACGTCAGATTGGTATATTAATTGTTTTGAGCTGATACTATTGGAGAAACTATAGTTTCAGATAGGGTGGGCTGACACATCTCTCCTTGCATGAAACAAGCCATAAAGTTTCCTCTGGAAGGGGTACACTTGCCATACCAGGGTGAAGAGAGAGCCCTATCCCCAGAGACTGGGAATTGGAGGCTGCAATGGACCTAAATAAATATACTTAATGAATAACCCTTATCGTCCACTAGTTTGACACCTCCCCCCAATATCTCCTGTGACTCCCCTGGAAAATTTACTGCCTGTTGCCAGGTTTTCTTTGTCCTGTTGTTTTTTCTTAAATTTATCATTCTTTGTCTGAAAAGTATAAAAGCATCTTGCTTCGGCCACTTTTTCAGACTTCCCTCTCCTGTAAAGATCCCCATGTTCATGCAAAACTAATGAAATTTGTATACTTTTCTCTTGTTAACCTACCCGCTGTCAGGATGGGCAGTGGCTCATGCCTGTAATCCCAATGCTTTGAGAGGCCAAGACAGGAGGATTACTTGGGCCTAGGAGTTCGAGACCAGCCTAGCCTCACAGGGAGACTCCATCTCTACAAAAAAACTTTTAAAAATTATAGGCCAGGTTCGGTGGCTCACGCCTATAATCCCAGCACTTTGGGAGGCTGAGGTGGGTGGATCACTTGAGGTCAGGAGTTTGTGACCAGCCTGGCCAACATGGTGAAAGCCCATCTCTACTAAAAGTACACAAAAATTAGCTGGGCACAGTAGTGCACACCTGTATTTCCAGCTATTCTGGAAACTGAAGCAGGAGAATCGCTTGAACCTGGGAGGCAGAGGTTGCAGTGAGCCGAGGACACGCCACTGCACTTCAGCCTGGGTAACAAGAGTGAAACTCCATCTCAGAAAAAAAAAAAGCAACAAAATGAGATGGTGAGTGCCTGTAGTCCCAGCTGTTCGGGAGGCTGGGGTGGGAGAATCCCTTGAGCCCAGGAAGTCAAAGCTGCAGAGAGCTGTGATTGCACCACTGCGCTCCAGCCCACAAAACAGAGTGAGACCCTGTCTCAAATGAATAAATAAATTTAAAAAAATAAAAATGATTTGCTTTAAAAAAAAAAATCTGCTGGCCAGGTGCAGTGGCTCATGCCTGTAATCTCAGCACTTTGGGAGGCTGAGGCAGGTGGATCGCTTGAGGTCAGGAGTTCGAGACCAGCCTGGCCAACATGGTGCAACCGTGTTTCTACTAAAAATACAATAATTAGCTGGGTGTGATGGCATGGGCTTGTAATCCCAGCTGCTCGGGAGGCTGAAACAGGAGAGTCACTTGAACCCGGGAGCTGGAGTTTGCAGTGAGCCAAGATCACGCCACTGGACTCCAGCCTGGTGACAGAGCAAGACTCTGTCTCAAAAAATAAAAATAATGGGGGCCGGGCGCGGTGGCTCAAGCCTGTAATCCCAGCACTTTGGGAGGCCGAGGCGGGTGCATCACGAGGTCAAGAGATCAAGACCAGCCTGGTCAACATGGTGAAACCCCGTCTCTACTAAAAATACAAAAAATTAGCTGGGCATGGTGGCGCGTGCCTGTAATCCCAGCTACTCAGGAGGCTGAGGCAGGAGAATTGCCTGAACCCAGGAGGCGGAGGTTGCGGTGAGCCGTGATCGCGCCATTGCACACCAGCCTGGGTAACAAGAGTGAAACTCCGTCTCAAAAAAAAATAAAAATAAAAATAATGGTAAAAAAAGAAATCTACCTGGTATCATTTGGTTTCTAGATCCAGTTGAAGAGCTACTGAGAGCTAAAATGGGGGCTGGAGGTGATCTCTGTCTCCCCTAACAGTCTTGAACAAAAATCACAGAATGTCTTCACTGCTCTGTGATGCAGCCAGCTACAGGTTTTTCCCTGCAGGTTTGAACCCAAAGCTGGGCCTCAGTATTTATCTATCTAGGTTGTTTGCCCACAACGCGGAAAGAAACTGGCCTCGGCCCTGAGCTAAATTCCTTCAACCCTAGCATCTATAAACCCCGGGACCCTTGCTGCAAATGTACCTAGGGAGAGGCCCCTTGTCTCTTGCTGTCCCTCGAGCGGGTTGCTGCAGCGTCTGTACATAGGTTCCCCTAATAAATGCTCTGGACTCATCACCCTGCCGTTAGTGCTTCTTTCTTTGGAATCCCAACCAACCCCATCTTGGGATGGTTTGGGGCACTCTCTTCTGGAAATTCCCCTGCCAGCATTCCCAAGCCCATCTAGCCGTGGGCTTGGCAGGACAAAACAAGACCGTGTGGAGCACAAGGGCTGGTGTATTTTGCTCTTTCTTCTGGGCCAAGTCCTCCCTAGGTCCTCATGTGTATTAAACAGTCCTCACAATCTCCCCTAGTCTCTTTCTTTTCTTTGTCTTTTTCTTTTTCTTCTTCTTTTTTTTTTTTTTTTTTTGAGACAGGGTCTCCTCTGTGGCCCAGGCTGGAGTACAGTGGCAGGATTACAGCTCACTGCAGTCTCGACCTCTGGGGCTCAAGCTGTTGTACCCAAGCGAGTCAAGGAATTCGCCACACGCTGAGAATGAATTATGAGTCCTTTATTAAGCTGGCGACCCAGAGTAGCTAACACCCAAAATTCTCTCCGCCCCAAAGAAAACATTAGGTGGTCTTTTATACACTAGTTTAACCGGAAGGGGGGAACCTAGCTGAAACAAAGTTTTCACAAAGGCAGAGTAAGCAAAAAAGTTAAAAAGAAAAACTGATACATAAGAAATAAAACAGTGCTGGGCTGGGTGTGGTGGCTCACACGATTACAAAGTGCTGTAATCTCAGCACTTTGGGAGGCCCAGGCAGGTGGATCACCTGAGGTTAGGAGTTCAAGACCAACCTGGCCAACATGGCGAAACCCTGTCTTAAAAAAAAAAGAAATAAAACAGTGCCAGGTGTGAGGAGTACAGCTGTCATGAAAGACATACAACTTACAGATAAGGCGGGCTCTGGGCGCTCATTGCAGCTGCATTCCCAGACTCTGCTGGTACCATTTACTCAGTCTCTTTTCAACAAAGGCATTTCTGGGTGCCCAGGGTCAGTCTGACCGTGCTTTATACTATAGTTACATACTGAATGGGGAGAAGGTTACTAAAATGAAGAAGCCAAGATGGAGTCTGTCCAGCTCAAAAAAGGCTAACATAAAGCCTGAACAGCTTTTAGTCAGGGAAAGGAGAGTTAGTTTTAGTTGGCAAAAAGCAGGGTATCACAAAGCAATCCTCCCACCTCAGCCTTCTGAGCAGCTGGGACTACAGGCGTGTGCCACCGTACTTGGCTAATTTTTGTTGCTGTTGTTTTGCAGAGACAAAGTCTCACTGTGATCCCCAGGCTGGTTTTGAACTCCTGGGCTCAGGTGATCCTCCTGCCTTGGCCTCCCAAAGTGCTCAGCCTATCTCCATTTCTTCGAGGGAGGAAGTCAGAGTCCAGACTGAGCTCTTTCCCTCAGAGCAGCCCTGAGATTCTAGCCTGTCTCAGCCACCATGAACTACCACACCGGACTAGAGAAGGGGTGCTTCCTCCTCTTACAGGCTGGCAGGTGTGGGCGGAGAAGGGCAGGGAGGGAGTTTGTGTTCACTTGTCCTGCGCTGTCCAGGACGCCAGCCCTGGGCCACACACGATGATTGTGCACCTGAACATGGCAAGTCCGAATTGAGTTGTGCTGTGAGCATACAACACAAAACACACCAGATTTTGGAAGCTTACAGTGGAAAACAGAATGTGAACTATCTCCATGATTTTTTATATGCATTACCTGTTGAAACAATAACATTTTGACATATTGGGTAAAATGAAATGTATTATTAAAATCAATTTCACCTGGTTATTTTCAGTTGAATGTGGTTACTGTAAAATTTAAGTTACACATGTGGCTCACATTATATTTCTCCAGAGCAGCACGGCTTCAGGAGGGTGGACGCTGAAACTGCTCTGAGCCTGCGAGGTTGTGCAGTGGAGCTGTGTTGCCAACTCAGGCCTGGGGACTGGTGTCGTCCCTACGTTTCCACGGAAACAGGCGTTCTTAAGAGAAACACCAAGTCTCCTCCACCTAGGGTCAGATGTTTATTTTATTTTTCTTTTTTCTTCTTTAGTAGAGATGGGGCGGTGGGGGTGGGGGCATGTCTCGCTAGGTTGCCCAGGCTGGGATCAAACTCCTCACTGCAAGGCAAACCTCCCACCCTGGCTTCCCAAAGTGCTAAGGTCACAGGGTGAGTCAATGAGCCAGCTGGGAACAGATGTTTATGTCTTTCTCTCATCTTTTTTCCAAAACTCCCTTGGAAACTCTTGACAAGTCTTAACCCGAGTTCTCTACCTCTCCCCACCTATTAAAAAAGGCAAAGGGAGCTCAGAGCACCTGGGGCGATGATAGCTTTCAAAATGCAGAGATAAAGAGTTCCCAGAAAGGAGATGCATTTTGGAGATTGTGAATTGAGAGAACACAAGCTCTCAGCAGCTTTCACCTCTCCTTTGTTCTAGAACCTGCCCCTGCCTAAGGAACTCTTTGGCAAAAGGCTTTGTTTTCTGGGTCTCACTTCCTGCTTGATGAAATAAGCTGCTCAGCATAGATTATCCTTAAATGCCATTGAGATGCAAACAAATGTCACTGGTGTCCTTTGAGCCCCACACCTCCAGACAGGAGGACTGCCTTGTCTCCTGTTTGTTGTCACTCTTCTCCAGCTTCTTTCTGTAGGTTGTAACAGTCAGAAAGGTTTTACAACAATTACCGTGGAGCTGGGTTTGCAGTGGTGAAGACTAGGAGATGGAAAATCACTTCCCCAAAGGGACCTTACCCACAAGTGGCAAAGCCGACCGACATTTCAACCTGAAGTTCAGGTGCCAGGTGAGGGCCTGCATTACCTGAAAAAGGTGGTCACTAGATGGCGATTTCCAAGAAATCATCCAAGTCTGACACGTGGGGGCCTATTCATTTTTATCTCACTAGAAAACAAAGTCAGAGACTGGGCCTGAAGGTAAGGATGCAGACATCTGAGACAAAATCTCTCTCCTTCCTGTCTTAATTTTGTTTGTTACTGTTTTTTGTTTGTTTGTTTTTTTGAGATGGGCTCTCCCTCTGGCCCAGGCTGGAGTACAGTGACACAATCTCAGCTCACTGCAACCTCCACCTCCCGAGCCCAAGCAACCCTTTCACCTCAGCCGCCTGAGTAGCTGGGACTACAGGCATGTGTCACTATTAGTTTCACTAGGAAAATTGCAGAGGAAGATAAGCCACACAAACAAGCTTAAAAACAACAATAATCCCATATTTTTTTTTAAAAAAAGATATAAAATTAAAGTGAAGCATCCCCTCCTTGGCTCACCACAGCCCTCAGTGCCTGCCCTTCCAAGTGTAAACCCCACCCCTTCAACCAGGTAACTATTCATATTGTCCTTCCAGAATTTTCTTTTTTTCTTTTTCTTTGAGACAAGGTTTCGCTCTTGTTGCCGAGGCTGGAATGCAACGGCAGGGTCTCAGCTCACAGGAACCTCCATCTCCCAGGTTTAAGCATTTTTTCTGCCTCAGCCTCCCAAGTAGCCGGGATTACAGGCACCTGCCACCATGCCCTGCTAAGTTTTGTATTTTTAGTAAGACAGGGTTTCACGATGTTGGCCAGGCTGGTCTCAAACTCCTGCCCTCAGGTGATCTGCCAGCCTTGGCCTCCTAAAGTGCTGGGATTACAGGTGTGAGCCACCGCACCTGGTGCAGAATTTTCTCATATTATTACAGATAGTATATTATTTATTTTACAAAAAAGTAAGCATGCTAAATCTATTAGACTGCAAAATGTGTTTCCTCATCTCTTGGACATCCTTTCCTGCCAGCACATCAGCAATATTTAGTGGATACACAGAATTCATGTTCCTGGATTCTCTCTATTTTAACTCATCCTTCCCCTGCTGATAGACATTTAAGTTTTTTTTTCAGTATTTTGAAATTACAGTGAACAGGGCAGCTCCCACTAAGCTAACTGAGCAGAGATTTCAGAGGCCACCATGATAAAGAAAACAGACATTATTCAACCAAGCCAGAAATTACACTAAACAGGCAAACAACAACCAAAAGCGACAACAGTAAACCTTGAGAAAGAAAATCTGATTTCCAGGGTTGCCAAAATATGTTATTTTAAAAGTTCAATTTTCAACAAAAAGTTATGAGACTTGCAGAGAATTTAAAGAGTATGGTCCACACGCCAGAAAATAAGCAGGAAATGAAAATTGTCCCTGAAAAGCACAGATGTTTGATTTACTAGACGGACCTTAAATCACCTCTTTTAAATGTGTTCAAAAACTAAGCAAAACTATGTGTAAGGAATAAAGTATGAGAATAATATCTTACCAAATAGAAAATATTAATGAAAAGGAGAGGAAATAATAAAAAGAACCAAATAGAAATTCTGTAGTTCAAAATTACGATAACTATAATGAAAAGTTCAGTAGGGAGGCTTATCAGCAGATTTAAAGATTGCGAAGCAAGCATAAGCAAACTTGAAAATACATCAACTAACATTATCGACCCTGAGGAACAAATGAAAAAAAAATGAAGGAAATTGAATACAGACTAAGGAACCAGTGGGACAGCAACAGCTGTGCCAATATATACACACTGGGAGTCTCAAAAGGAGAGAAGAGAAAGAGCAGAAATCATACATTAACAAATAATGGTCTAAAGTGTCCTGACTTTTTTTTGGAGACAGAGTCTCACTCTGTTGTCCAGGCTGGAGTGCACTGGTACAATCTCGGCTCACTGCAACCTCCACCTTCTGAGATCAAGTGATTCTCCAGCCTCAGCTTCCCGAGAAGCTGGGATTACAGGCACCCACCACCATGTTCAGCTAATTTTTGTATTTTTAGTAGAGATGGGGTTTCACCATGTTGGCCAGGCTGGTCTCAAACTCCTAATCACAGGTGATCCACCTGACTTGGACTCCCAACGTGCTGGGGGATTGCAGGTATGAGCCACCACACTAAGCCTAGTATCCTCATTTTGAGGAAAAGCGTTAATACAAACTTTTGAGAAGCTCAGCATAGGACAAATATTATAAACTTAAAGATATTCATCTTTATTTAAAAAATTTTTTTTTTGAAATGGCATCTCACTCTGTCACCCAGAATGGAGTGCAACGGTGCAACGTGAGTTCACTGCAACCTCTGCCTCCTAGGTTCAAACAATTCTTATGCCCCAGTCTCCAGGGTAGCTGGAATTATGGGCACATGCCACCATACCTAGCTAATTTTTGTATTTTTAGTAGAGATAGGGTTTTGCCATGTTGTCCAGGCTGGTCTGAACTCCTGACCTCAAGTGATCCACCGCCTTGGCCTCCCAAAGTGCTGGGATTATAGGCCTCCCCAGCCATGTGGAACTCTGAGTCAATTAAACCTCTTTCCTTCATAAATTACCCAGTCTTGGGCAGTTTTTTTTGTTTTTGGTTTTGGTTTTTTTTGAGTCGGAGTTTTGCTCTTGTTGTCCAGGCTGGAGTGCAATGACGCAATCTCAGCTCACTACAACATCTGCCTCCCAGGTTCAACCGATTCTCCTGTCTCAGGCTCCCAAGTAACTGGGATTACAGGCATGTGCCACCACATCTGGCTAATTTTGTATTTTTAGTAGAGATGGGGTTTCCCCATGTTGGACAGGCTGGTCTTGAACTCCTGACCTCCTCGGCCTCCCAAAGTTCTGGGATTACAGGTGTGAGCCACCGAGCCCAGCCTTGGGCAGTTCTTTATAGCATCCTGAGAATGGACAATACACCTGCCCTATGAGAAATGCTAAAAGGAGACTTTTGTGCTGGATGGAAGGCCTCCAGATAGTAATAAGAATCCACACCTATAAATAAAGAGTACCAGCAAAGATAATTACATAAGCAAAGTAAAAGACAGCATAAATGTATTTTTGTTTGTAACTCTCTTTTTCTTTTATTTGATGTAAAAGGCAGCCACATAGAGCAATAATTATAAATCTGTGTTGATGCATACTCTATGTATAAAAATTAGTTTGTATGACAATAACAGTACAAAGGAGAAAGGAAAGAACAGAGCTATTGGACCAAAGTTTTTAAATGCTGTTAAAATAAACTTGGTATTAATCAAAACTAGATTGTTATAAGTTATTAATTTTAATCCCAAAAGCAACATTAAGAAGGTAATGTTTTTAAATATAGTAGGCCAGGCACAGTGGCTTATGCCAGTAATCCCAGCACTTTGGCAGGCTGAGACAGGTGGATCACTTGAGGCCAGAAGTTCAAGACTAGCCTGGCCAACGTGGCAAAAATCCATCTCTGCTAAAATACCAAAATTAGCTCGGCATGGTGATGCACACCTGTAACACCTGTAATCCCAGCTACTTGGGTGGCTGAGGCACAAGAATCACTGGGACCTGGGAGATGGAGGTTGCAATAAGCCAAGATTGCACCACTGGACTGGAGCCTGGGCAACAGAGCAAGGCTCTGTCTACAAAAAAAAAATGAACGCTTAAATAAGTGTAGTAAAATAAATGACAAGATAATTAAAATGGAACACACTAGAAAAAATTTATTTGACACGAATGAAGGCAATAATGAGGGATAGAGAAATAAAAAAGACATATAGAAAACAAATAGCAAATTGTCAGGTGTAAATTCAACCTTATAGATAATTACAATAAATGTACATGGATTAAATACTCCAATCAAAAGAGAGAGATCGACTGAATGGATTGGCAGAATGGAAAAAAAAAAACTCCAATATGTTATCTATAGGAGATTTACTCTATCCTTTATTATTATTATTATTTCATTGTATTTGATTTGAGACAGTCTTGCTCTGTCACCAGGCTGGAGTGCAGTGGGGTGATCTCAGTATACTGCAACCTTTGCCTCCCAGGTTCAAGCAATTTTTGTGTCTCAGCATCTCGGGTAGCTGAGCCCACAGGCTTGTGCCACCATGCCTGGCTAACTATTTGTATTTTTAGTAGAGACAGGGTTTTACTATGTTGGCCAGGTGGCTCTTGAGCTCCTGGCCTCAAGTGATCCACCCAATTTGGCCTCCCAAAATGCTGGGTGGCATGAGCCACTGAGCCTAGCCTTCTCATTTTTATTTATTTATTTTGCGAGACAGAGTTTTGCTCATTGCCCAGGCTGGAGTGCAATGGCATGATCTTGGCCCACTGCAACCTTACCTCCCGGGTTCAAGCGATTCTCTTGCCTCAGCTTTCCGAGTAGCTGGGATTACAAGCATGCACCATCACACCCAGCTAATTTTGTATTTTTAGTAGAGACAAAGTTTCTCCATGTTGGTCAGGCTGGTCTTGAACTCCTGAGCTCAGGCAATCCGCCTTCCTCGGCCTCCCAAAGTGCTGGGATGACAGGTCTTAGCCATCATGCCCGGACTTATTTTTAAATTTTTTATTTTATTGTTCAGGTAAAACACAGCTCATAAAGGAGATTTAGCTTGGATTCAAAGTCACAAATAGGCTGAAAGTAAAAAGATGAGAAAAGATACAAATAGTAACCAAAAGAGAGTCAGAATAGTTATCCTATTAGTCAAAATAGACTTTAAGAAAAAAATTGTTTCCAGAGACAAAGAAGGACATTTTACAGAGATAAACTGGTAAATCTAAAAAAAGAATAACAATTCTATACACAGTTATATACACATATGCACCTTACAACAGAGTCCTAAAATACATAAAGCAAAAATAGTCAGAATTAAATGGAGAAATCCACATTTCAACAATAAAAGTTAAAGACTTTAATACCCCACTTTCAGTGATGGACAGAACAATTAGGCAGAAGACAAACAAGGAAATAAAAGAGTAGCATGACACTAAAACATAATTAAACCTAACACACATCTATAGAAGAGTTCACCAGCCAAAGGCTGAATATACATTCTTCTCTCTCTCTCTTTTTTTTTTTTTGAGATGGAATCTCACTCTGTTGCCCAGGCTGAAGTGCAGTGGCATGATCTCCACTCACTGTAACCTCCACCTTTGGGCTCAAGCAATTCTCCTGCCTCAGCCTCCCAAGTAGCTGGGCTTACAGGCCCATTCTTTTCAAGTATACATGAAACATTCTCCACCATATGTTACGGTGTGATGTAATGCTAAGAGTGGGGAAATGGGCCAGGTGTGGTAGCTCACGCCTGTAATACCAGCACTTTGGGAAGCAGAGGCAGGTGGATCACCTGTGGTCAGGAGTTCAAGACCAGCCTCACCAACATGGTGAAACCCTGTCTCTACTAAAAATACAAAAATTAGCTGGGTGTGGTTGTAGGGATCTGTAATGCAGTCCTTCCTTCTGGATATGGAGCAGGGCCCTCTCAGGGATGGGAGTCTTACGACCTACAATCAAACAATGTAGGTCAGATAATCCTTTATGACTACTTTTTACACAGAAAGGTGGAAGAAAGGCTACATTCATAGTTTTAGGTTTTACAGCTAGCTTTGGGGAAAAGGGCTTCTGGTTTCTATGACCTGCCTTGTGGAATAGGGATGCTAGGTGTCTCTGGCTAGCCTTGGTGGAGAATGGGACTGAGAAACAGGAGGGCAGGAGAAGATCAGAGAGAAACTTTTTCTACTGAGGCTGTTTCTGATGCCCTCATTCTGGGGTACGGCTTTATGAGTGCCAGAATTCACAATGGGATGAAATTAGAAATCAACAACAAATTTGGCAAATACGTGGAAATGAAACTATACACTCTTGAATAACCAATGTGTCAGGAAAAGAAACGCAAGAAAAATGAGAAAATGCTTTGATATTAATGAAAATGCAGAATATCAAAACTTATGGATGCAGCAAAAGTAATGCTTAGAGTGAAATGTATAACTATAAATGCCTATATTTTAAAAGAATAAAGATTTCAAACAATAATCTAACTTTCATTTTAAGACACGAGGGGCCAGGCATGTTGGTATCTGCCTATAGTCCCAGCTACTCAGGAGGCTGAGATAGGAGGATCACTTGAGGCTAGGAATTTGAGGCTGCAGTGTGCTATGATTGCACCTGTGAATAGTTACTGCACTCTAGCCTGGGCAACTTAGTGAAGCCCATTTCTTTAAAAAAAAAAAAAAAAAAAAATTAACAAACCCAAAAGCTAGTTATTTGAAATGATTGCTAAAACTGGCAAACCTTTATTCTAGCTAGACTGACAAGGAAGTAAGAGAGAAGACTTGTAGCACTAAAACTAAGACTAAAAAAGAGGACATTACTGCTTACCATAGAAACAGAAAAAGGATTAGAATGGAATACTGTTAACAACTGTATGCGAAAACTTTAGATAACTCAGATGGGTGATGAGCAAATTCGTGGAAAGACACAGACTATCAAAGCTGACTGAAGAAGAAATAGAAATTCAGAATAGACACATAGCAAATAATAATTACAAAACTTACCACAAAGAAAAGCACAGGACCAGATAACTTCACCGATGCGTTCTACCAAATGTCTAAAAAGGAATTAACACCAAACTCTTTCAAAAGATAAAAGAGAAGGAAATACTTTTCAACACATTCTATGATGCCTGTATTATACTAATACAAAAACCAGATGACAGTGTAAGAAAACTACAAACCATTATCTTTTATGAAAATGGAAGGAAAAATTCTCAACACAATACTAACACACCAAATCTAGCAACATATAAAGATTACATCAAAAGAATGTTATAACAATTCAGACTGGGAGAAAATACTTGCAAAAGACGTATCTTACAAAGGACTGTTATTTAACCCAATTTAAAAATTGACAACGCGTCTAGGCGAAGTGGCTCACGCCTGTAATCTCTGCACTTTCGGAGGCCGAGGTGGTTGGATCATTTGAGGTCAGATCATTTGAGTTTGAAACCAGCCTGACCAACACGGTGAAACCCCGTCTCTACTAAAAATACAAAGATTAACCAGGCAAGGCAGTGCATACCTGTAGTCCCAGCTACTCAGGAGGCTAACGCAGAATTGCTTGAATCTGGGAGACGGGGGTGGCAGTGAGCCAAGATTGTGTCGCTGCACTCCAGCCTGGGCAACAGAGCGAGACTCCATCTCAAAAAAATTAAAAAATGAAAATAAATAAATTGGCAAAATATCTGAGATGTGAAGACTTGAAAAGAAAAAAAAATTGGCAAAATATCTAAACAGATACCTCAGCAAAGAAGATAAACAAATGACAAATAAGCTTATGAAAGGAATATTCAATATCCTCCTCCTATTTGAAAGTATATATTTTTGTTAACTATAATATAGTCATCCCACAGTGCTATAGAACACTAGAACTTATTCCTTTTATCTAGATAGTTGTAATTTTGTGTCCCTTCACAAATCTCTCCCTATCTATACCCACTTCTCTACCACAAATATGTTCTGTTCTACTTTTTACTTCTATGACATCAACTTATCCTGGCTTCCGCATGTGAGAACATGCGGTGTTTCACTTTCTGTTCCAGCCTTATTTCACTTAATATTCTGTCCTCCAGTTCCATCTATGTCACAGTGAATGACAGGATTTCATTCTTTTTGTGGCTGAATAATATTCCATTGCGTATGTGTGTGTGTGTGTGTGTGTGTGTGTGTGTGTGTGTGTGTATAACATTTAAAAATTCATTCGTCTATTGTTAGACACCTAGGTTGATTCCATATCTTAGCTGTTATGAATAGTGCTGCAATAAACATGGGGATGAGGATGTCTCCTCAACATACTGATTTCCCTTCCTTTGGATAAATGTCCAGTAGTGGGAGCACTGGATCATATGGTAGTTCTATTTGTAGTTTTGTGAGGAACCTCCATACTGTTCTCCATAGTGGCTGTATTAATTTACATTTTCATCAACAGCATATTAGAGTTTACTTTTATCTGCATGCTTGCCAGGATTTGTTATTTTAGCCATCCTAACTGGGATGAGATGATACTTCATTGTGGTTTTGATTTGCATTTCTCTGACGATTAGTGTCATTGAGCATTTTTACTTATGTTTCATGGCCATTTGTATGTCATCTTTTGAGAAATGTCTTATTAATATCATTTGCCCATTCTTTTTTTTTTTTTTTTTTTTTTTTCTGAGAGGGAGTCTTGCTCTGTTGCCCAGGCTGGAGTGTGCAGTGGCACAATCTTAGTTCAATGCAACCTTTGCCTCCCAGATTCAAGTAATTCCTACCTGCCTCAGCCTCCTGAGTAGCTAGGATTACAGTCATGCACCATTGTGCCCAGCTAATTTTTGCATTTTTAGTAGAGACAGGGTTTCATCATGTTGGCCAAGCTGGTCTCAAACTCCCGACCTTGTGATCCACCTGCCTCGGCCTCCCAATGTGCTGGGATTACAGGCATGAACCACCCTGTCTGGCTAATTTGTCCATTCTTTTTTTTTTTTTTTTTTTTTAATTTTTTAGAAAAAAGGGTGGCCGGGCGTGGTGGCTCAAGCCTGTAATCCCAGCACTTTGGGAGGCCGAGGTGGGTGGATCACAAGGTCAAGAGATCGAGACCATCCTGGTCAACATGGTGAAACCCTGTCTCTACCAAAAAACAAAAAATTAGCTGGGCATGGTGGTGCATGCCTGTAATCCCAGCTACTCAGGAGGCTGAGGCAGGAGAATTGCCTGAACCCAGGAGGCGGAGGTTGCGGTGAGCCGAGATTGCACCATTGCACTCCAGCCTGGGTAACATGAGTGAAACTCCGTCTCAAAAAAAAAAAAAAAGAAAAAGACAGGGTTTCACCATGTTGGTCAGGCTGGTCTTGAACTCCCGACCTCAGGTGATCCACCCACCTTGGCCTCCAAAGTGCTTGGATTACAGGCGTGAGACACCATACCTGGCCTATAGGAAGGCGATTTTAGGAGGCACCAGTTGGCCAGTCTTTCTTCTATTGAAATGCAGTGTGGAAGTCAAGGGGGAGGTGATCTTAGATGCTTGGGTCTCCTTCCGCACCAGTACTAAGTCAAATAAAAGTGGCAAAAGCGGGCATCCTTGACTTGTTCTTTTTTTTTTTTTTTTTTTTTTTTTTTAAATAAAGACGGGGTTTCACCATGTTGGTCAGGCTGGTCTTGAACTTCCAACCGCAGGTGATCCACCCACCTTGGCCTCCAAAGTGCTTGGATTACAGGCATGAGCCATCATGCCCAGCCTGTTCTTGTTCTTAGAGGGAAAGCTTTCAATCTTTCGCCATTGAAAACTGTGGACATTTTCTACATGGCATGCGTTATGTTGAGGTGGTTTTCTTATATTTATAGTTTGTTGAATGCCTTCTTCATTAAAGAGTGTTAATTTTGTTAAATGCTTTTCTGCATCAATTGAAATTATCATCTCCTTTTAGCACTTCTTAGAGAAGAGTGAAATAACTCCCATATTACCGTAATCATACTAGTCTTTGTGTTGTGATGTTATGCAGAAAATGGTGCTTCATAAAGCATTGGATAATTGTACAACAGTCTTATGTATGGGAAGAGAAGTAAAATGTAGTCATCTAAAAGTCATTATGCAGCTATCGATTTGAAAAAAAAAAAAAAAAAAGAAAAAAGTCACTAGTCCAATAAAAACATTTTCTTTGAAACTTTTCTTGAACCTCAAACTAGCTAGTAAAACTTGACAAAGTGGAGCTGGGTGTGGTGCTTGTGCCTGTAAGTTCAGTACTTTGGGAGGCCAAGGAGGAAGGATCCCTGGAGCCCAGGACCAGCGTGGGCAACATAGAGAGACCCCGCCTCTATGGGCGTGGTGGTATGTGCCTGTGGAAAAAAGTGCCAGTGTTTCAAAGGGGTTGTATGAACTTGCAGTCTTAGCAGTGTACGAGAGTTACAGTTGCTATATTGATCATTTTTATTTAAACTATTCTGGTGGTAACAATAATACTGTATTGTGGTTTTAATTTGAAATTCCCTTCTATTCAGGGAAGTTAAACACAGATCTTGCAAAAGTTTATTGACATTTAGGAATCCCCTTTTGCGAAGTGTCTGTGTCAGTTTTTTTCTCATTTTTTCGCAAGATTGTCTGCTTCTTCTTTATTGTTATAATACAAGTTCTCTATAAATTCTAGATGTGAGTTCTTTGTCAGATATATAAATTACAGTCCTGTTTTGCCTTTCTGTGGCTTTGTTGTTCACTCTCTAATGGTATCTTTTCTTTTCTTTTTCTTTCTTTTTTTTTTTTTTTTGAGATGGAGTCTCACTCTGTCACCCCTGCTGGAGTGCAAATGGCATGATCTCGGCTCACTTCAACTTCCACCTCCTGGATTCAAACAACTCTCCTGCCTCAGCCTCCTGAGTAGCTGGGATTAGAGGTGCATGCCACCATGACTGGCTAATTTTTGTATTTTTAGCAGAGACAGAGTTTCCCCATGTTGGCCAGGCTGCTCTCAAACTCCTGACCTCAAGTGATCCTCCCACCTCGGTTTCCCAAAGTGATAGGGTTACAGGTGTGAGCCGCCATGCCTGGCCTCTAATAGCATCTTTTGAGGAACAGATATTCTTACTATTGATGAAGGCCAATTTCTCATTTTTGTTTTTCCTTTAGTATATCCTATAACTTGAGGATCTTGAATTAATCCCAAGTCATTAAGGTATTGTTTTCTTCTAAAAGCTTCATTATTTATCTTTTATATTTAGATTGCAGTCCACCTGGAATCAATTTTGTAAATGGCGTGAGACTGGGGTCAATGTACATTTTTTTCTTCTTATGACTTCTCAAATGACCCAGCACTATTTTGTGAAGACCAATCTTCCCCTACTGCACTACTGTATCTATCCTCACCACTTTTTTTCTTTCTTTGAGTCAGAGTCTCACTCTGTCGCCCAGTTTGTGGGTGCAGTGGTGCAACCTTGACTCATTGCAACCTCCACTCCTCGGTTCAAGCGATTCTCCTGCCTCAGCCTCCCGAGTAGCTGGGACTACAGGTAAGTGCCACTATGCCCACCTAATTTTTGTATTTCTAGTAGAGACGGGGTTTTGCCATATTGGCCAGGCTGGTCTCGAACTCCTGACCTCAAGTGATCCGTGGGCCTTGGCCTCTCAAGGTACTGGGATTACAGGCCTAATGCTAAAACTACTCCATTCTATGGCACTCCCTTAACTTTGCCATTCTTCCATCTGCGTATTTGGGTTGCTTTCCAGTCTCTGCTATTATCAAACAGAAGGAATACTTTGTACGGACATCAAGTCATTTTTCTGCAATTATTAACCCAGAAGTAGAATTTCCAAGCTAGAAAATATTTGCTTTTTTGGAAAATTAATAAATTATATAGTTCAAAACTCAAAGAATATAAAGAGGACCAGTGAAAAGGCTGCCTTCTATCCCGCCCCCCTATCTATCTTTCCAGTTCCTCTTCCACTGGGTCACCCCACTCAGGAAATCTTGTGTATCTTTCCAGATATCTTGTAAGGATGACAAGCACTGTTTACATTCTTTTCTCCTTTTGTTTACACAGCCAGTGGTACTCTATACACTCTATCCTGCATCTTGCCTTTTTCTTTATTTTTTTTTTTAAATAAAGATGGGGTTTCACCATGTTGGTCAGGCTGGTCTTGAACTCCCTACCTCAGGTGATCTGCCCGCCTTGGCCTCCAAAGTGCTTGGATTACAGGCGTGAGCCACCACCCCCGGCAGCCTTTTTCATTTAACAACCTATTTTAGAAATCTTCCCATTGCTGTACATAAAAAGACAAATAATATTTAATATGAAGGATGTACCACCATTTAGTCATCTATTGATGAACAGCTGTGTTGTTTCCAATAGTTTGCCATTGAAATAATGTTGCAATGGAATAACTTTGCACCTGTCATTTCACATGTGTATAACGTGTCTATGGGGAAATTACTAGAAGTGGCTTTGCTGACTCTGAGTCTATACATTTGTGATCTGATCAACATCGTCAAATTATAATGCCACCAGCAATGTATGAAAGTGCTGGTTTTCCCGTAGCTTGGTTAATGAACTATTAGACCTGAAATCTTTAGCCATCCAGTATGTGGAAAACTGTAGTTTTCGTCTGTATTTGTTTATTTTGCGTGAAGTTGAGCATCCTTTCAGAAGTTTAAGGCCCACTCTGTCCAGTATGGGTCAGAGTATGCCCTTTTAAAAAGCTGTGGGTACACGTAGCCAACTGACATTTTAAGACAGGAGGCCTAACAGATCCTGTCTCCACAACGCAGCTCTGCGCCTGTCTTCATCATCATTGTGTTTGTGTCTCAGAGGTAGAGAATAGCACCTGCGCGCGGTGGAAGACGGAACGTCTACTTACAGCTGCGGAGCTTCCGGCCTGCGGGGGAAAGGAGCCCGCCCCTCCCGGCTGCGCGCGCACGCGCAGTTAGTCACGTGATGCTGGGGCGGGGCAGATGGGCGGTACCGGCCGCCATTGCTCCGTCGACGCTGTCGCCGGCAAGCGGTCAGCGTGTGTGTTTTTGTTTTGTTTTGTTTTTTATACCGGATTAAGCATGCTGCTGCGTGACAGCAGAGGGTTAGGAAAAGGCGTAGTGGAGCCTGGAGCGGTCGTCCCCGACTCGACGCAGCTTCCGTTCTCCTGGTGACGTGGCCCACAGGACCCGCCCCAGTGGTCTGCCGCAGCCCTATTGCTAGGCAACAGCGTGCGCGCGCTGATCGGCGCGGGGCAGAGAAGTGGGATTTGGAAGCTTAGGGGCACAAGCCCAGCGACTGCACCGGGATGGACCAGTACTGTATCCTGGGCCGCATCGGGGAGGGCGCCCACGGCATCGTCTTCAAGGCCAAGCACGTGGAGGTGAGGCCGGACCGCTGCTGGCAGCCTGGCGGGGTAGCGCTCCCGCCTCCCTCCGGCGAACGCTCTAAGCCGCTTCGGTTCCCTTTTACTTCCAGTACAGTATTTAAAACCTGCTCATATTCTAAACCTCCTTTGGGCCGTTGGGCTTCCCTCCCGACAGCTGTCTTGGTCTCCTACCCCAGCGGCTGGGTGCCAGGCTAGTCCTAGACCGCTGAGAAGGGCCTCTGGCCTACCCAGGGCGCGTGTCTCTCTCTCAACCACCCTCCCCCAACCCACCGTCAGCTCTCTTTCCCAGCCGAGGAAAGAGCTGGGCTGGCATTGTCTGCCTTCTATCCTGCAGACTGGCGAGATAGTTGCCCTCAAGAAGGTAGCCCTACGGCGGTTGGAGGACGGTATCCCTAACCAGGCCCTGCGGGAGATTAAGGCTCTGCAGGAAATGGAGGACAATCAGTATGTGAGTAGGGGATGGGGGATATCGCATTCTCGCCCTCCTTCGCTTGTTCTCACTTCCTTGTGCCTTCATTTTCCCCACAGCTACGCCTCCACCAGCTTTCAGAGATTTCCTCCCCCTGTCAGTCACACATATGCTCATTCATCTGCCTCCTTAATCCCTTTTGCCCTTTTTTGTTCACTTGTTCACCTCATTTACCTCATTCTTTCATTTCTCATACATTCACTCTCATTTATCCACTTCTTAATGTATTCATTCATTCACCGACTTTTTTTCTCAAGACATTTAGTGGTTTATAATATAACTGGCACCTGTTGAGCTCCCATGTGTTCTGTGGGCGTTGCAGACATTGTCATTTTGATACCTCTTTACTACTCTACAAGGCAGGTTTCAGTTTCTCTGTTTCTCAGGTGAGGGGAGGAGGTTAAGTCACCAGCTCGTGGGCCCTCAGTTGGTCAGTAGAGAGTTTGGCCTAGGTTTGATTGAGAGTCCAGACATTCTTTCCTTGGGGCCTCCCATAGGCCCTGCGCTGTGTTGGGCACTGGTGACGCAGAGAAATTAGCTCCAAGCCCGCTCCTGAGGATGTAAGTGTGCCAGCAAGAGACAGGCAGAGGCAGCAGGGCTCACCTAGTGTGGTTTGTGCTGTGATAGCGTTTGAGGAGGGGCTACTGGAACACGAGCAGGGGCATCTTTCATCTCCAGTGTCATTACTCTTTTGGTGCTGTCTCTTATCCGTGTTGAAACAGGGAATGTATTCGACTCCCTGGAGAGTAACAGAGTTTGGTCTCTGTGATCATCTGACTTATCTTTGCTGCTCCCTGGAGGTATTCATGATATATTGGATGACAAAAAAGCATGTTATAACACTTTGTGTCATCTGGGTTTTGTTTGGAAATATTATATATGTGAATGTGTATTTGTGTGTGCTATATCTGTTGCAAAGTCTGGTAGAGTGCACTGTAAGATTGACTGTAGGATTTTTCTTTTGTTCTTTTTTTTCTTTCTAATTTCGTGTCTTACCTGAATGTGTGGATGTGTTTTGATCTGTTAAATGGTTGTGTACTACCCGAAAAATCAGAAAACAGCAATCAGGCCATTTTGATTTTTTTTCTTTTTACTTTTTTTTTTTTTTTTTTTTTTTGAGATAGAGTCTTGCTCTGTTGCCTAGGCCAGAGTGCAATGGCATGATCTCTGCTCACCACAACCTACGCCTCCTGGGTTCAAGCAATTCTCCTGCCTCAGCCTCCAGAGTAGCTGGGATTACAGGCACCTGCCACCAAACCCGGCTAATTTTTGTATCTTTAGTAGAGATGGGATTTCACCATGTTGGCCAGGCTGGTCTCGAACTCCTGACCTTGTGATCCACCCTCCTCGGCCTCCCAGAGTGCTGGGATTACAGATGTGAGCCACTGTGCCCGTCCCTATTTTGATTTTTGAGGAAGATAAAAGGGCTTCCAGACAGCCATGTGTGGGATAGGTGGAAAGAGATCCATAAGGAAGCTGGTGATATGGTGATATGGTCCCTGCATCCAGTTGGTCAGGAATTCTGAAGTTTCTAACCTTAAAACATACTCCAGATTTGCTCCCTGCCCAAGTCATCACCACCACTCATCAGAACAACAGTGGCAGCCTTCCCACTGCTCTCCATAGCCACAGTCTAGAGAGCTTTGTCAAAAGTGTAAGTCAAGTCATCTGCTCCCCTGCTTTTAAAGAGCCCTGGTGGCTTCTCTTTACACTTAGAGCACAATCACCATGTACCCACCTCCAGCTGGCCTCTCCCTTTTCTCTCATTCAATACAACTTCTTAGGCATCTCAGGGACCAGCACCTATCTAGGATCCAGGAGCACAGAACAGGGCAGACATATCCTTTCCTTAAACAACCTCATGTTCTCACATCTCTCTAGCCTCCCTGCACTTGCTTCTCCCCCTGCCCAGAGCTTCATCTCAGATCCCCACAAGCTGGGTCCTCATCTAGCCCCACCCCATCTAAATAAAGAAGTATCCTTTTCTCCGTTCACACAGAATCACACTATCCTCTCTTCTATTTCTGTTTTTTTTTGTTGTTGTTTGTTTTTTTTTTTTTTTTTTTTTTTAATACAGGATCTCACTCTCACCCAGCTGGAGTGTAGTAGTGTGATCTTGGCTCTGTGTAGTCTCAGTCAGTCAGTCTCCTGGGCTCAGGTGATCATCCCACATCAGCCTCTCAAGTAGCTAGGACTACAGGCATGTGCCACCATGCCTGGCTAATTTTTTGTAGAGACAGGCTTTCACCATGTTGTCCAGGCTAGTCTCAAACTCCTGGATTCAAGCCATCCACCCATGTTGGCCTCCCAAAGTGTTGGGATTACAGTCATGAGATGCCATGCCTGGCCTTCTTCTATTTCTGCTCCTGTGCTTACAGAATTTGAATATATCCCATTTGTTCATTTATTTGTTAGTCCTCTGTGCTGTGAGTTCCTTAAGAGTCCTGTCTATCAGCTCTGTGTAGCCTGACTCCTCTGACGGTGGTGGCCTCAGTGTTGTGATGTGTCTGTAGCTGTCCCAGCACTGGGAAAGGTGGGATTTCTGGTGTCCTTTCCTTGGTGCTGGGATTCGATGGCTCTAGAGGAAAAAGGAGGAGACCTGTGAGTCCATCTCATGTGTGACCATCCAGATGATTTTCAGGCAGGTGGGCTGGGTGGGTGGACCAGATGCTGCCACTAAATGACCTTCTTTAGACCTTTTCCCTGAGTGTTCATGGAGAATTAGAGTGGGGGCCCACCTTATCTCAGGAGAGCAGAGCAAGTCATGAGCACGGAGCTTTCCGATTCTTAGCTCAGGTCCCATGTCACCTTCTCTGTCTACCTGGTTCTCTGTCAGGGCCTAGGCTGGGGTCTCAGTCACAGAGAGGGTCTGGTGATTGGAATCTAGGGGCTAACAGAATGTCCTGCCCACAGGTGGTGCAGCTGAAGGCTGTGTTCCCACATGGTGCAGGCTTTGTGCTGGCCTTTGAGTTCATGCTGTCGGATCTGGCTGAGGTGGTGCGCCATGCCCAGAGGCCACTAGCCCAGGCACAGGTCAAGAGCTACCTGCAGATGCTGCTCAAGGGTGTCGCCTTCTGCCATGCCAACAACATTGTGCATCGGGTCAGTCTCAGCATAGGCCGGGGGTGGGGTCTGGGGAGCTGACTCGACTTGGGGATGGGGCTAGCCCTTGTAAAAAGCATGACGAGAAGTGGGGACAGAGCTGGTCAAGGCCTCCAGGTAAGCAGCCTGGGCACAGCCCTGGAGGAGGCAGGGACCATGGTTTACCTGGGTGGTTAGATTGCCAAGCCCTCTTGTCCCAAGGTCCTGTGGGAGATTTGGAGGGACTGATCCTTCCTTTGGCACTCTCAGGACCTGAAACCTGCCAACCTGCTCATCAGTGCCTCGGGCCAGCTCAAGATAGCGGACTTTGGCCTGGCCCGAGTCTTTTCCCCAGATGGCAGCCGCCTCTACACACACCAGGTGGCCACCAGGTAGGGAGGGCCAGATCCCTTCCAGCCCTCGCCATGGGGAAGAGATGTTTCTGGGCCTTTTCTCCAGACATTGCTGTGGGGCTGGGGTCACCTCCCCAGGCATTCTTTTCTCAGCCCAGTGCCCAGCTCTCTTCCTCGCAGGTGGTACCGAGCCCCTGAGCTCCTGTATGGTGCCCGCCAGTATGACCAGGGCGTCGATCTGTGGTAAGACCCCCATGGGTGGTCAAAGGGTAACATGGCTCATGGATTTCTGCTAGGCTCTGAGGTCTCTGAGCTGTTTGGTGGTCTTTTCCATGGTGGGAGTTTAGGCTCCCTTAAGGGTGTCTTCCCTGGTTGGAGTATTCTGAACACTTCGGGGTTGGGGTCCTCACTATGATGTCTTTGAGCTAGGTGGGGGTCAGGTGGGATGAGAATGGTGGTTCCAGGTAGGAAGCTTTCGGGGCTAAGTGGGGAGGCGGTCTGAGCTGGTATGTGCTGGAGTTAGATTCCAGGATATGGTATCTCTGAGCTTGTCAGTGGCCTGTATCCTTGGACATGAAAGCTCTGAGCTTGTTTTGCAAGAAGAAGATCGTTGGCCGTGCCCATGGGTCTGAGATTTGGGGCAGGTTTGCAGGTCTGCCCCAGAAAGTGCAGGGGAGCTGTGTGTCCTAGAGTAGGAGTCTCTGAGAAGTCTTGGAACAGCTGGGACTTCGCTCTGGGTTCTAGGGTTGAGGGCTTTGAGGGTTCAGGGACTGGGCCCCTGGACATGAGGCTCCAGGGCTGGCTTGTGGGAGCCTTGCCCTGGAGTGCGGTGTTAGAGCTGCGCTGTGGGTGGGTCTGTGGTCCATGGTGGGAGATCTCTGAGCTGCTTGGGACTCTGTCCACAGGGCCGTGGGCTGCATCATGGGGGAGCTGTTGAATGGGTCCCCCCTTTTCCCGGGTGAGAACGACATTGAACAGCTTTGCTGTGTGCTTCGCATCTTGGGCACCCCCAGCCCTCAAGTCTGGCCGGTTTGTAGGGCCCCTTGGTGGGATGGGTGTGGGGCAGATTTACTCCACTCCCCAACAGCAAGTGAGCACTCCCTCCCCTGAACCTTCTCTCTCCTGGCCCCAACCCCCCCTTGATGGACAGGGACCACTGTCCTGCCCCAACTGAGGGATTCTTCCTCCCTGCTGTCATGCAGGTTTGGGGGTAGGTCTTGTCCTTTGTCCCCTTCCACCCCAGTATACACATGTGCACTGTCTCAGCAAGCTGGGCACAGAGCTGCCATCTGAGGGCAAGGGGATGGATGAAGGAATGTAGGGGTGGTTGAGTGGGTCGGGGAGACACATGGTGAGAGAGCACCCCCAACATGAGGGTGTGTTAGGGGCTGAGAGCTGACAGCAGAGGGTGTGGTGAGGGTCGGGGACTACTCTCATGGACCCTGTTCCTTCTCTCTGGCCCAGGAGCTCACTGAGCTGCCGGACTACAACAAGATCTCCTTTAAGGAACAGGCACCCGTGCCCCTGGAGGAGGTGCTGCCCGATGCCTCTCCCCAGGCATTGGACTTGCTGGGTCAGTTCCTCCTCTACCCTCCTCGCCGGCGCATCGCAGCCTCCAAGGTAAGGCGAGAGGCTGGGGTCTCTGCTCCTTCAGTTCCCCTCCCCATCACCCTGGTATTCTGTACTTGGTAGCCACGTGACCCCATCAAGTCAGCGGCTCTCAGAAGTCAGCAGCACCAGGAATCTGGAACCCAGGGGACAGGGACCTTGGAGCAGGTGTGCCTCTCCTGAGCAGACCCCACTGGACATCCCTAGAGTTCTCCTGAGGGTGGCCTCTAAGAGGGGCGTGCCCACCTCACAGGAGAGCACATGTCCGGGGGTGCTGACTTCTGGGCTGCCTCTGATCCTGTAGGGGGAGCACTGGGGACTCGTTCCTTCATTCCTTTAGCAAGTATTTTCTGTACATCCTCACGTGGCAGGGGTTGTCCTGGGCCCCACAGAGATGGTGAACAATCAGACCTGCCTCCATGGGGCACTCCTAGTGGTAAGGTAGCTCCAGGCCCAAAAGGTCACAAGAGATTGTGGTGTCCCGGTGTGGGAGCCCCAGAAGAGAGGTGAGGCCGACTTTGGGGTCAAGCCATGCTTTCTGGTGGAGGGAAGGTTTAAGCATGAGATGTTTGAGGAGGTGTTTGCTGAAGAGAGAAATGGTGGGCAGATGCCTGGAGGAGAGGACCAGGGAAGGCTGGTTATGGCTGGAAGGCCCGGGAGGACGATGAGGACCACAGGATCATGGGCTGACAGGTGTCAGGGCGTGTCTCTCAGGGGTCCCTGTCCCCTCTCTGCACGCAGCACCAACAGCATGTGTTTATACATGCCCTCTTGGTCTCCACTGTCAGCAGCTCCTGTGGGCTCTACATCCACAGTGCACCCCAGCCATCTGACCCTTATCTCCTGATTGCCTCCTAGAATCTGGGTCTCCCCTCATCCCATTTAATCTCTTCTCCACCTGGCAGAGAGAGTAACTTTATCCAAATAGAGCAGGACACATTCCTGCTCTGCCAGGGCCCTCCTATGGCTCCATTTCAGAGGAAAAGCCAGGGTCCTTTCTGTGGCCCACAGGTGTTGCATGTTTGGGTGCCATCACCTCATGACGCTGCCAGCTATTGTGCCCTGTGCTCACTGCTTTCCTGCCCCAGGGCCTCCTTCACACACCAGGGCATCCCCTGGGGTCTGTATACTTGTCTCTGCCCTGGAACCTCATGTCCCACTTGCTCATGTCTCAAGTCTTGGCTAAAATGTCACCCCTCAGATGGCCTTCCCTCATGATGCTTCAGATCTGTAACCTCTCTCCAGGATTCCTCATTCCTCTCTCTTGCTGTCCCTTTCCCACTGCACTAATCATTATCTGACATATGGTGTATTTTACTTCATCTTGTTTATTACTCCCCACCCCTACCTACGTCAGAAAGACAGAGCTTTTGTCTGTTTTATTAACGGCTATGTCCCCAGCTTCTGGAATAGTGCTTCAGACATAGTAGACACTCAGAAAATACCCAGACACTGAGTCCACTGAATGCATAGATGAAGGAACATCTGCCTGAGGCTGAGGACAGGGAGGTGACTGGTTTCCTTCTGCTGTTCCTTACTTGCCACCCCCAGGCTCTCCTCCATCAGTACTTCTTCACAGCTCCTCTGCCTGCCCATCCATCTGAGCTACCTATTCCTCAGCGTCCAGGGGGACCTGCCCCCAAGGCCCATCCAGGCCCCCCCCCACGTTCATGACTTCCACGTGGACCGGCCTCTTGAGGAGTCGCTGTTGAACCCGGAGCTGATTTGGCCCTTCATCCCGGAGGGGTGAGAAGCTGGCCCTGGTCCTGTCTGCCTGTGCCTAAGGACCACCCAGTCCACTTGTTCCTCTGCCACCTGCCTGGCTCCACCCTCCAAGGCCTCCCCATGGCCACACTGGGCCCACTCCACATCACACCCTGCCCCTTAACCCTTGTGAGGGCTGGTCTTGAGGCAGAGGTTATGCTCCTAGCCAAGATCATGACAGCATCCAGCCCAGCAGAGGAGATTCACAGCCTGTGCTTGGTGAGTCTGTGTGCTGCCGACCTACCCATCAGAACAGTGAGCTCTGCTGCCAGTCAAGGCCTGCCTGTGCAGAATGGCAGTGCCTGCCTTGGTGCTGCTTCCCTAGGTGTCGCCTCCTGGTCAAGGAGAAGTGCAGAGAGTAAAGCGTCCTCATGTTGGAAACGCAAGTGGAAGGATGAGTTGGTTCTATTCTCAGAGATATTAAACAGTAACTAGTTCAGTATATGAGGTTATAGATTCTAAAAACCTTAAGTGTCTCTGTGTTATGTCTGTTCCTCCTCCATTTCTCTCAAGGGAAATAAATAAAGTGGCATTGTCTCATGGCCCTCATTTTTGGGGGGTTCCTGGGCAAGGTGGCACCAAGCACAGGCACTTTTGCCCTGAGGGCCTCTTGTGTGCTTCCTATGACTGAGCACTCATTCGGAAGTGAGGGAGACGGAAGTCTAGGCCCAGGGATGGCTCCAGCTGGGGATCCAGCAGGAGACCCTCCATACTGAGGCTGGTTTACCGACATCTGCTCTCTCAGGATGAGTGTGAGCCAGAAGCAGCTGTGGATTTAAGGAAACAAGCATTCCTGGAATTCATTCTTTAATTTAATAAATCTCAATATAATCCCAGCCAGCTCTTTTTCCTTATAATAATTTGACTGATGAGGTGATGGTAAAAGATCCATTACAGTGCAAAGGGCCAAGAGAAGGAAGTGGAACCATGCAGAAGAGGAAATGATGGAAGGACTTGCGGTATCAGATACCAATATTTAAAAGTTTATATAAGAAGTAAGACAGCATGATGTGGTTCAAGGAAAAAAACAGATACACTAGAGAAACTTATTCGTAGCAATCTTTTATTTTTAAAATGTTTATTATATGCTTCATGTGGATAAACTCTTCTATGAGCACTGAGGGTGACTAACACTATTAAAGACGCTGGCCTCCAAACACTTAGTGGAAAGATAAAACCTATTAAAACCCCCATTCTTGCTTTCAGGAAAGTCTGATGTTTTTATGATCTGGCCTCTGTTTATTTCTCCAGCCACATCTACAGACTGTAAGCTACTAAGAGAACTTCAAAGAGAACTCTTAAATGTATATCACATTTGCAAGTAAAAGGATAAAAAATGATTACCATGCATACACACACCAAAATTCTGGTGTAGTTATTTGATATCAAACAATAGAGCCCGGGTGCGGTGGCTCATGCCTGTAATCCCAATACTTGGGGAGGCTGAGCTGGGCAGATCACCTGAGGTCAGGAGTTCAAGACCAGCCTGGCCAACATGGTGAAATCCCATCTCTACTAAAAATAACAAAAATTAGCCAGCTGTGGTGGTGCATGCCTGTAATCCGAGGCTGAGGCAGGAGAATCGCTTGAACCTGGGAGACAGAGGTTGTGGTGAGTTAGAGATCATGCCACTGTACTGTGGTCTGAGCAACAGAGTGAGAGTCTGTCTCAACAACAACAACAACAAAAACAGATTTTAAGGCAAAGAACAGTTATTTAATAAAAGATACAATTTCAAGACAAAAATAATTACTAGGGGTAAACACATTTAGTTCTAATTATATTCAGTTCATTGGCAAAGTTCTCCAAATTTGTATGTACCTAATAACATAGTCTTGGCCGGGTGCAGTGGCTCATGCCTATAATCCTAGCGCTTTGGGAGGCTGAAGCGGGTGGATCACCTGAGGTCAGGAGTTCAAGACTAGCCTGACCAACATAGTGAGACCCCGTCTCTACAGAAAAATCAGCCTGGCGTGGTGGCAGGTGCCTGTAATCCCAGCTACTCGGGAGGCTGAGGCAGGAGAATCACTTGAACCCGGGAGGTGGAGGTTGCTGTGAGCCAAGATTGTGCCATTGCACTCTAGCCTGGGCAACAAGAGCGAGACTGTCTCAAAAAAAAAAAAAAATACATACATATATATATATATATATATATATACATTCTCAAACATGATTAATATTATAAATGAATAGGATTCAAAAGAGTAAGGATATTAGAAGTAACTTTTTTTGAGACGGAGTTTCACTGTTGTTGCCCAGGCTGGAATGCAGTGGCGTGATCTCAGCTCACCACAATCCTCCTGCCTCAGCCTCCTGAGTAGCTGGGATTACAGGCATGTGCCACCATGCCCGGCTAATTTTGTATCTTTAGTAAAGATGGGGTTTTTCCATGTTGGTCAGGCTGGTCTTGAACTCCTGACCTCAGGTGATCCGCCTACCTCAGCCTCCCAAAGTGTTGGGATTACAGGCATGAGCCACTGCGCCTGGCCACAAGTAACTTTATAAATGTGAATTTTGGTAAAATTGACAAATTCATAGAAAAATTCAACTTGCAATAATCAAAAACAAACCCCTGAAGTGTCTTAAAAGAAATTGAACCTCCAAATTAAAATATTTTCATTATGTCATCTCCAGGCCCAGATAGCTTCACTGCTAAATTCTGCCAATCAATCACTTAATAAAGTATCAGGACTTCAGAAAATGTAAGAGAAAGCCTACTCAGCTTATTTTGTGACACCAGCAGTAGTTTTGATATGAAAATTCAACCAGGACATTAGAAAAATGAAAATTACATGATTATTCTTGTATTATCTTTCAAAAATAAAGGAAAGCTCAGCTAGACGTGATGGCTCACACCTGTAATCTCAACACTTTGGGAGGCTGAGGTGGGAGGACTACTTTAGTCCAGGAGTTTGAGACCAGCCTGGGCAATATGGCAAGACCCCATCTCTACAGAAAACTAAAAATTAGCCAGGTGTGGTGGCATGTGCCTGTAGTGTCAGCTACATGGAAGGCTGAGGTGGGAGAATTGCCCAAGGCTAGGAAGCCAAGGCAGCAGTGACCCATGATCACGCCACTGCACTCAGCCTGGATGACAGAGTGAGAACATGCCTCCCCATAAGGATAGTCCCCCCAAAACAGGAGTGTGGTCCTCCCTGTCCCGTGCCTGGCCAGGTTCTTCCCAAGGCCAAGACCTCCAGTAGCATGAGGGTCTCCAAAGAGCCCAGGGCAACAGGCCTTTCTCTGGGGGTTCCAGGAGCTCAGGGTCTGGCCAGCCTGTCCCCAGTCCAGGACAGACCACCAGTTTGGTGGTTATTCACTTCCAAACCTTCCTTTGGACCCTGATCTCAGGGCCCATGGTGCCCAGAGTACTGCTTCAGGCAGGAATGCTGGGCCCCCATCCCTTGAACAACCACCCTGGCTACTCCCAGGACCATGGACAGAACTGGCCCTGCAACCTCACTGGGGCCCATCATTGACCCCTGCCCAGCCCTCTGAAGACCCACAGGCAGAGCCCAAGTCACCTCCTGGTCATGGTGGCCCATGTCCTATCCCTGTCAGGTTCACTGACCTGCATGATCTGGAAGGAGCCAGGGCAGCAGCCTATCCTGCAAGCTGCCTGGAAGCCCCAGATGGTCCCTCAGCCAGCTGAGACCAACATCCAACAGGAAGCTGGGTACTTGGAAGCCTCTGGAGGGGAGGGTATGTGTGGCATTCTCATAGCTCTGGCCAGCCAGCACAATGTCCTGTGTCCTCATGCTGACCTGCTGTGGGAGAGAGTCCCCTCACATGGCATAAGCCCCAGGCCCAGAGGGGTCTGATCTGGCCTCAACCCGAGCCTGGGGTCTCCAGCAGCCAAGGTGATCACCAAAGGGACTGAGCCAACTGTGGCTCTGACCAGTACTGGAATCTAGCCCAAAGCAGGGCGAGCCCTCTCAGAGCAGTGCATGGCTACTTGAGACCTATGCAAACCCCAGAAGGCCAAGTCAATGACCTTAGGGGGCCTGAATAGCAACTAGTCATCTTGGTGATGAGTAGGCAGGTTGGCCACCACCCTCGTTCATACAAGGAGGCAGGGATGGTCAGGCTCCAGGACCTGAGTGGTCACCTGGTCACCCATGAGACAGATCCCTGAGGCCAAGAATGGTGCTGGGCCCTCCTGCTCCAGGCGGTAGGCTGGAGGAAGCTGGGCAGGCCTGGGCCCAGGAGGCTGGGTCCCTCTATCTGCCATCCTTGGCAGGCCATCCCCAAAACTCAGGAAATGTGGCCTTACTCAGAGCAAGGAGGCTCTAAGGTGGGGACCAGAGTCCCCAGTCTGAGTTTACCATTTAAAGCTTCCCTCCCAGGGACAAGGGATGCACCCCTGGCCTCATGGACAATAAATTGTTTATATGACTCACCTGTTCTTCAGGCACCCAGAGTTGTCCGCAAGAAGCACCAGACACCCTGGAGCAGGTGGGAGGAGAGGGTGGCACAGTCCAGCCTGCCTGACCCACCTCTGCCTTGCAAAGCCTGCAGTAGGGCCTAGGGCCAGACAAAGCCAAGGTTCTCATATACTTCATGTAAGGCCATCAGGGAGGCCTCAAGGAAATCTGGAGTGGGGAGGTCAAAATTCCCTGATTGCCCCCTCAATTTGTGGGGGTAGGGGTGAACATGAGGCCAAGGGAACATCCCTTGTCCCTGGGAGGGAAGCTTTGAATGGTGAACCCCTGTAAGGCCATCAGGGAGGCCTCAAGGAAATTTGGAGCAGAAAGGTCAAAATTATCTGATTGCCCACTCAAACATCCTAATCCTACATCTTAGGGTCTTATTCTTTCTCTCTCTGGGCCTGACTCTTCAAAATTACCATTGACCACGAGGCTGCTTCCCTCCCACAAGCCAAACCAACCACCTGCAACCATGCCCCTGCCAAGATGAACAAGAGAGGTTATACTAGAACCTAAGGGATCCCAAATTGGATGACCTCTCAGAAACCCATGGGCAGTTACAGTTCTTACCAGGGTCAGATTATGGTGTCTCCTTCAAGCCATCCCCACCTTCTGTGCCTGCCCCTGATCTTCACCAGTGGCAGGTATCCACCCCACGCAGGGATCTGGTGATTGTGGAATCAGGTTCCCCTGGAAGACAATTGCCCTATTCCATTAACTGTGGTTTGGGCTCCAAAAAGTAAACACCACAAGCTGGCTCTGTTGGATGTGGATGCTAAAATCTCCCTAATCCCAGGAAGCACTTATGCTTTCAAAGGACCCCTCAAGGAAATGACAGGCTTGGAAGGAAGATTAATAAGCCACTTAACTATTAAAGTTATTCCCCATGGCCGGGTGTGGTAGCTCATGCCTGTAATGGCTCAGCACTTTGGGAGGCCGAGGCGGGTGAATCACCTGACATCAGGAGTTCAAGACCAACATGCCCAACATGGCAAAACCCCATCTCTACTAAAAATACAAAAATGAGCCAGGTGTGGTGGCATGCGCCTGTAATCCCAGCTACTTGGGGGGCTCAGGCAGGAGAACTGCTTGAACCCGGGAGGCAGAGGTTGCAGTGAGCCGAGATTGCTCCGCTGCACTTCAGCCTGGGCGACAGGGACTGCGTCTCTAAATAAATAAATAAAGTCCCATTTTGCTAAGAAATACTTCTGTTCTTGTTCCCATTATTGAATAGACCTTCTCAGTCAGCAGGGAACAAGCCGAAGGCTTTTACACTGTTGGTAGGCGGGTTCCCTGTGGGAAACAGCCTTGCACTATCCAGTTGAGGTGGGAGATACACCACTGCTCTGGCTGAGACAAGGCACTGAAGGGTGCCAGCCTGTCGGGACTGACTTAGTAAACAAGGGGTGCTGATTCCTACCATCTCACCTTTTAGTTGCTTAAAGGTGAGTTGTTACTGATGACTGGACTTATTATTGTAGACTACAGAAAGTTAATGCTATTCTCTTCATTAGAGCATCTCTACTAAATATTGTCACCTTAATGGATGACATTCAAAACAACATGGGCAAATGGTTTGGAGTTACTGCACAGACTTGGCTAACATGTTTTACTCACTAAAATTTTTTCATGACAGCCAACCACAATTTGACTTCACCTTTGAGAGTCAACAATACAGCTTTACCCGACTGCCTGCACGATACTGAAAGGCCTGTAACTTACGCCTGGGCTTTGGTAAGAGGACCTAGATGCTTGCCCCACACTTCCCCCAAGAACTTAGCCTTGGCATCATATCAGTGACATCTCCTCACTGGTCCTGACCAAGACTTTGTTTCATAGGACATCACAGCTGTAAGCAAGCACCCCACTGTGAGGGGATGGCCAAATTGCCCACGTAAGGTACAAGATCCCTCCTGACCTGTTAAAGTGTTGGGTTGCACCTAGAACTCAGAGAGGTAAACTATTCCCGATCTGGCAAAAGAAGCTCCTAGCACTGCAACCTTCCACATCAATAAAGAGATTCAATCTACATTGGGATTCTGCCACCAATCCATTCCTTCCTCACAAATTTCTTCCTATCTATCCAGTCACCCACAACTTTCCTCCTTTTTAGTTATCAAAATTGAAGCCCTGGCCGGGCGCGGTGGCTCAAGCCTGTAATCCCAGCACTTTGGGAGGCCGAGGCGGGTGGATCACGAGGTCAAGAGATCGAGACCATCCTGGTCAACATGGTGAAACCCCGTCTCTACTAAAAATACAAAAAATTAGCTGGGCATGGTGGCGCGTGCCTGTAATCCCAGCTACTCAGGAGGCTGAGGCAGGAGAATTGCCTGAACCCAGGAGGCAGAGGTTGCGGTGAGCCGAGATCGCGCCATTGCACTCCAGCCTGGGTAACAAGAGCGAAACTCCGTCTCAAAAAAAAAAAAAAATTGAAGCCCTTACTGGGGCAGAGCCTACTTACACTACGAACCAAGATTCCTATTATGCCCTGGGTGATGGAAAAAGCTCACTGTAAAATTGGATCAGCAACAGAAACCTTACTAAAATGGAAATAGTATTTACAGAATCAAGCCACATTTAATCCTACTGGAGTGTCACATTCCATGAGAAAATAGCCACAGACTCTGCCACTGAGGTCAACTTGCCAAAACCCTCAAAATGCCTCTGCCTCTTGCTCAGTGGGGACTGGAGGGAGGATGGTCAGCAATCTCAAAACAAGAAAACCAATGGCCTCTCCTCACTGACGGAGTGAGCACATGGCATAAGGAACCCAGACCAAGGACAGCTACAGACGCCCACTTCCATGTGTGCACTACTCCTAGCAACAGATATGCCATTTTCCCAAGGTTTATATCTTCCCAAACTCCTAGTTAATGGCTAATGAGATAACTACTTGGTTGGGACTTTGGCAGTATCAGAGCTAGAAAATATAAGGCCAAGATATTCAGGGTAAAAAGATGTAGGGAAAATAATCATTATGAGACAGTATAGGGAAGAGACTCGGTCTTTGTTGACAAGAGACACAGTAACCAAAACTTCATGGAGCTCACATGTCTGGGCATATTCCCTCTCCTACCTTCTTGTCTCCCTTAACAAGCTGATTCAAGTCACACAGCAGAAGGGAAGCCTCTCCTAACTTAGCTGATCAGGCTGAATTCCTAACCATAAATAGAAGAAACTGTTTATGCCCTTAAGTGATGTCTCCCAAGGTCACTAAAAGCTGGACTCTAGCATTCCTGATAACCTGACTATCTTCCAAGGTTACTAAAGCACAACTCTGGCATTCCCTATGAGAACTGGACCAGATCCAGTTGGCTGAAGATAAAATGGACTCCAGCACTGACCTTTCACTGAGTTTTCATCATTATAATCTCACTGTAATAGGAAAATCTCTGCCCAAATTGGGGCTTATATGCCATTTTCTAATTATGCAATGTATGTTAGGGCATGATGCCCTACTGCACAGGCGCAAAGAAAACTTTGCCTAAACAGGCTTCTGACAGAGCAGGAGCATCGCCATCTTGGACAAGCACAACCATTTTAGTTTGCCTTGATCAAAACCCACCTAAATCCAAAGGGCATCAGCCTAATGGCTAAGGTCAGCATGACCATAAACCACAAATGACATCTCTGACCAGAAACATTCCAACCCTGAGATAAACCCCTCCCCAAACAGAGACATGCTAGCCCTGAGATAACCTCCCCTCCAGCCAGAGAGAAATCAGCCCCAAGATAACCTCCCCTCCACCCAGAGACATTCCAACCCTGCAATAAACTTCTCCACACAAACATTCCAAGCCTGTGATAAGCTCTCTGGCCTTAAAACCCTTAAATACTCTTAATCTGTAAGAGAGAGTATTCCTGACCAAAATCAGCCAGAAGCCCCTCTCAAGTTCATTCTCCAAATTAAACCAGTCTTTGACTGTTAAGCCACTTTTTGTGTTTCTTTCTTCTTTCAGCTTCTACGTCATTACTTTTTCTGCCTTGGCCTCTTTAAAATGACAAGAGCTGAGCCCTTTTTGGATGCAGCACTGGGGTCCTTTTCCTGGGCGCTGCTCCCTTGCTTTGATAGAGCTCAAGCCCATTAAACCTTTCCTGGGAAAAATTACTGTTTGGCCTGGTATTCATATTTACGCAAAAGCCAAGATGCTGTGCTAACAGTTACACTGGCTTCCATTCTGCCTACCTTGGTGTACCATACCTTGGCTTATACCAGACAAGGCACGGAAGAGGCATGACACAACACCAAAGCTAATGAATTAACCACAGCATCTCAGCAGGTAAGCCTCTTGAAGGAGGCTGAGTCCTGTAGCTTTGGGAAGAGCTACCCTACCCCTCTTCCAGTGAGCATGCAAGAGGAAAGGTCAGGGCATTTGGGCATCATGGGATCACAAAAAGGAATTATTATTATTATTATTATTATTTTGAGACAGAGTCTCACTCTGTCACCCAGGCTGGAGTGCAGTGGCATGGTCTCTGCTCACTGCAACCTCCGCCTCCTGGGCTCAAGCAATTCTCCTGCCTCAGCCTCCTGAATAGTTGAGATTACAGGGCCTGCCACCACGCCGGCTAAGTTTTTATATTTTTAGTAGAGATGGGGTTTCACTATGTTGGCCAGGCTGGTCTTGAACTCCTGACCTCATGATCTGTCCACCTTGGCCTCCTAAAGTTCTGGGATTACGGGCATGAGCCACCATGCCCAGCGAAAAAGGAATTATTAACAGAGGAGTCAACCCAGCAGAGAGACATTTATGCAAGGGTATTAGGGATTGTACTGTGCTAGAAATTTAGACACTGGGCCCACTGGCTAGGAGGAGAAATGCATAGAACGGCCATTATCAGAACTGGCAAGTCAATGTCAAAGAGCCCCTGCACCCACCCCTCTCCCCACCCCCCGCAGTGACAGGAGCCAATGAATATGTTAATGGATATCTGCACAGCCATCCGTTTGCTTACCCATGTGAGGCAGGAAGCTCTGCTAATGTTACAGTGGGTTAACAAAATAGCTTTTACAGCCTTTGGGTGTGCCACAAGTTACACAGTCAGATCAAGGCTCTCCTTGTACCACAAAGCAAATGCAACAATGGGTATTACAGAATAACAGCAGTGGTATCATAGAAAGACATAATGAGCTTTTAAAACAAGGGCTTTTGAAACAACATAGAGGAAAACGGTGACCCAAGTCATCAAAATGCTGCCCCTTACCAGGCATGGTGGCTCATGCCTGTAACCCCAGCACTTTGGGAGGCCAAGGTGGGTGGACTGCTTGAGCTCATGAGTTGGAAACGAGCCTGCGCAACATGGTGAAATCTCGTCTCTACTAAATATACAGAAATTAGTCAGGCATGGTGGTAGGAACCTGTAGTCCCAGCTACTCAGGAGACTGACGTGGGAGGATAGTTTGACCTGCAATAGAGGTTGCAGTGAGCTGAGATCGCACCACTGCACTCCAGCCTGGGTGACAGAGTGAGACCCTGTCTCAAAAAAACAAAAACAAACAAACAAAAAAAACCCAAGATGCTGTCCCTAGTCCTAATTATATTACATGAACTCTGCATCTCCTAGGACATAACTACACGATATTTAAATTCACAACAAATGAGGAACTACCAACAGAGAGGCTGCAACCTCTGCCCATGACAATGCTGGCCACAACGTATTACAGTGTTCATGACATAGAAGCACTGACATAGCTGTGCATGGGTAAGAAACCACCTGACACTTTCACCTTCCCCTTCTCCCTCATAGAAAATCCACAGTCTAACCACATCCCCCTTGATCCTGCCATGCACATACATGTGGGTAACACCACCCATGGGCACCAAGGAAGGAGAACTGTCCAGACCCCACGCACAATTAGTGCCTGAAGAATATCTTAGTTTATAGTGTTACGCAGCTATTTCCTTTATATAATCCTTCATATATAATCATATATTAGTTTATAGAATTAGTGCCTGAAGCATAACTCACTGCTTACTATATCTAGCTTATATATATAATCATACTTAGTCCCATAAAATCTTTCTATATAATCATATAGGTATTGTAGTTGGAGCTGTACTGACACATGTAGTGCTGATTTATAGAATCCTTGCATATAACCATATAGTAGTTTGTAATAGGATGAATGCCTAGAGCAGTCACAGAACAGAAGCAGTACATGGGAAAATAGCCAGACCTGGACAAGAACCAAAGACGCAGGCGGTGGCGTCCCTGCCTGAAAGGGCACACGCTGTATGGCAGGCTTGGAGCAAGAGCCTCTCCTCCGGTTAAAGGAGTTGTAGTACCTTGCATCCACTTCCTGTGGAAAGTAGACCTCAGGCCTGAGATCCTAGAAATAACCAAGGGAGAAGAACCCCTCCCGTGTGACCAGTCACAGCGGCTGTACACCCTGTCAGACTTTTCTCACTTCTGTGCTTGCTCAAATCATCCTCCCGTAAATATCTTAAGAGAAGAGCACATCTGTCAGCTCCCACTGCATTAAGCTTACAGTATCCTTCTATTAGAAATCCTTTGAAGTCTTTAGCCCCCAGATAAGAAGTGTTGCGCATGACTCCCGTTGCACACAGCCCACCTCCTTGCCTCGCGGACCTAATGGGGGTGGAACCCTTTTTCTGTACAAGACCCTCTACTACTGCGCATGGCATAGCCCCCTATTGTGTATGACCCACCTCTGCCCAGGTGACATAATGGGGTGTCCCCCCACTTGTGACTCACATGATTATGTATGCCCTATTACTAAGCCTATAGATGATAACCTCACTCACGACCCTGCCCCCTGCTTGTACCTAATAAATACAGATGCTCTTGGGCATTTGGGGGCTCTCGCTGATCTCTGCTCACAGGTTGCGTGGCCCCCGGAGTCCAGATGCTCTTCACCAGTTCTTCAATGTCCTGTCTCTTTACTTCTCGGATCCTGCACCTCAGCACAGCACAAGGGACACCCCATGACCCTGTGAGGCCCAACAGCCCTACACATATATATAATACATATGTATGTTTATGTACACATGTATATATGCATCTATGATGTGTATGTGCATGCGTGTGTGTGTGTGTGTGTGTGTGTGTGTGTGTGTTTGTAAATAAAAGAGGCCAGGCTGGGTGTGGTGGCTCACACCTGTAATCCCAGCACTTTGGGAGGCTGAGGCAGGCAGATCATGAGGTCAGGAGATCCAGACCATCCTGCCTCATACAGTGAAACCCTGTCTCTACTAAAAATACAAAAAATTAGCTGGACAGGGTGGCACATGCCTGTAATCCCAGGTACTTGGGAGGTTGAGGCAGGAGAATCGCTTGAACCCCGGTGACGGAGGTTGCAGTGAGCAGAGATTGCACCACTGCACTCCAGCCTGGGCAACAGAGGGAGACTTTGTATCAAAACAAACAAACAAACAAAAACAAGGAGAGGCCGCTAAGAATGTTTTGTACTTGAATTACAAGTATCTTTAAACATGAGGGTGGTAGATGGCTAAGTAGGAATATATATCCAAGCCTTTAGTCACCTTGGTGTGCATTCTGGTTGTTAGATCTTTTCTATAGGATGCTGCAAACATTTTTCAAAGTATAACCATGGAGTTTTAATAGCAAAGAACTTAAAGTTGAAAGGGCCTGTGTGTGGACATTGTCTAGTCTGACTCTTACAGCATCAGAAAAAAATGAATGCCCAGAAATGGAAACAGATTTGCCTAGAGATCCTGGAAAGAGCTGGGAACAGAACCTGAGCTCTATTACACATAATAAAAGTACTAATGGAAACAACAGTCATCACAATAAGAGCTAGTACCATTTTAGGGGTGGCTGCAGTATGCCGTGTGTGTGTGTGTGTGTGTGTGTGTGTGTGTATAAAATCTTATTTAATCTTTAAAAACAATATTTTAATATAGGTATTATTATCCTCATCTTGAATTTTAAAAATGAGTTTTTAAGGCTAGGTACATACAAGTAATACATGGCAAAACCTACATTTAAATTGAGTTTTCTTATAGATACAAAATTCCATGTATTTCCTACTATTGTTTTCACCTTAATTTTAATATGTATTATTTATTCATGCTATTAAAACTGTAGAAAATAATTGAAAATGATATCAATGAGAAGAGAACAGGATTAAGGCAAATATAGTATGTATTTCATGATCAGTATCTGAAAGAGCTCTAAAATAGCTAAGCTTTATTCTTGCCTCAAGGAAAATCTGTAAGAAAATGATGTGTGCACTGCATATTACCACCTCAAGTCGTAAAGAAATAGAATCAGCCTGGGGAAAAAACTCAGTGCATTATTCTTTTGTAGGAGGTTTTGTAGATTATTTCAGAAATATTCCATTTGTGTCCTCAAATGTCTAGTCTTTTTCTTTTTTGGCTTGTCCCGTAGTTGTTTATACTGTTTTCTGGGGTACAGAGAAATACAGAGGGAAACCCAGGTGTATTCTGTCTGTACTGGATGTTTTAGATGAACTCCTCCCCTATGGTGGCACCGCATCAGTCACCACAATTGTTTTTGAGGAAGATAGCCAGTTGTCTTGTGAAGCTTTACCAAAAATTTCTTCAGGGCTGCTTTTTCCCTATCAATCTCCCTGAGCCGGATGTCTAAAGCCTTCTGAAGGTTTTGGATGTAAATCCTGGTTCTCTTTTCCTCTCCAAGGTTGTTCACAAGGGCCCTCCGCAGGTATAGAGGGTCTCTTACTTTGAAGGTGCTCCTATTCGTTATGTAGCCCATGCCACCCATGTTCACACTTTGGTGGAGGATGTTCCAGACAGGACAGTGAGGCTGCCTGTAAATGTCTCTGTAAAATGATTCTCCTGTGGTTTGGAATATGAGCACCACAGCACCATGGGAACAGAATCTTAGAACTGAGTGGCATCAGAGATCCACTTAGCCCAAAACCCTAACATTTACTAATGAGAAGAAGGTTTTAAGCTCACAGATATTCTTAGTGTAAAAATGTAGATGAGTGCATTAATAGGCCAGATTGGCCATAAGGATGCCTATTGCTGTCCTGAGCTTCTACTCAGGCTGAACGCTAAGTGCCTTTGGGTGCTTCTAATAAGGACCAGAATGTTTACGGAGAGAAAAAACTAGAAAGTTGATTCAATAATTTAGTTTAGTTTTAGAAGCAATTCTTTATTCCTTTATGTGTATGCATACTTGAAGTTGCTAAATAATTAAGATTGTACCATTTGTCTAGATTTAGGGTTAGACTTAAATTAGATAACTTTTTCATGAAGTATTTAGTTTTCATACAAGAAAGAACAGGAAACAGAAAAATATACATGTTATCTATTCATTTGCTCAAAAAGGAAACAAGAAATGAAAAAGATTAGAGAGACAGGAAGAGGCAGGGTGGCTAGGATGGGGGAATGGGAGTAGAGAAGGAGGAATGGGAAGAGGATACTTGTTTGAGTGCACCCTTTACCTGTTCTTATACTTAGAAACATGCCAGTTTCTCATGTGCTCAAGAATAATTAAACAAGGAGTGGGAGGGATGGTACCCCAAACTACTTTATGTATATTCTAAGATTGTGCAAAGAAGCGAATACATTATGGATAATGAGGGCCAGGTTTTCTCCGTTGAAGAAGGAGCTACAAAGAAGAAAGCAGGAAGGTTGAACTATACCTGTGGTGCTGAATTGGAATTGGAAATATCAGTATGAATTTATGATTCTAAGAATCAATATGAATCTGTGGTTCTGTGAATCCATTATTACATGAACCAGTATGAATTAATGGTTCTATGAATCAGTACTAATTATTGTGAAGAATGGCCTTCTAGACATTCTGGCCTTCAAAGATACCTTAGAGATGTGGGACTTTGTGACTCTTCGTCACATAGACTGAGCCCCATTTATTCTCAGCTTCAAAGTTCTTTCTGAAAAATGCAGAAGACAGTTGGGTTTGATCTCTGACTTTTACCTAAGTCTTGATTATGCTATTTTATGCCTTTAAATTTCATCATGAGCAGACACATGTAAAATTCTTCCAGTCATCTTTAATCAGGAGCAGAAAATCTGAGCAATGTTAGGAAAGGGCATTTTTCTTCTGACAGGATAATTTTATTAGTTTCCAGCTTTCAACTATAGCCTTTGGAAAACATCAAAAGACTTGGTAAAATATTCATATTTATGTCACTAACTAGAAATGAATGTAATTACTGAGAGCCAAATCAGGCCCACACACTTGGAAGTGACGTCCAAAGGAACCTTTCCAGACAGGACACTGTGGCAGAGATGACCAAGCCGGTAGGAAGTATGGAAATGAATGTTTGGACAGGAAAGATTTGGGCAAGATAACACGTTCAAATCACTTAAAGCCTCTAGAGAAGGAGGTAGACACTGGCCTGACAGCAGAAGTGGGCTTAGAGGATGGAGACAGCAGATTACTGCTCAGCGTCAGGAGGAACTTCCCCAACTGAAACAGAAAGATCATCACAGGGGTGTTTACAAAGCAAGAAACCAGATGGGTGTCACCTCCTTTGGAAATATCCTTCACAGGCCTGACATAGAAGTGAATTATGCCCTGAGGTTGGCTTCTCTGAGACACCCTGAGGACTGCCCAGCTTTGGAGGATGTTTGAACAGTGGCTATAACCTGGGAGGATCTGGACTGCTCTTTCACAAGCTGTCAAGGCGAAAGTTTGCTGTTTCTCATGCACGTGAATGTCAGTATACATATGGAGAAGACATAAACGTGAACATATAGCAATAAAATCTGTCCAAAGTAAAATAAAAACAAAAGACTGAAAATAAAGAACAGATCATAAGTGACCTGTGGGAAAACTTCAAGCAGCCTAAATACAAATACCTGCAGTCCCTGAAGAGGAGAGTGGAAGAGAAAAATTATTTGATGCAATAATGGCCACAGTTTTAAAAAAAATTGATGAAAATGATAAACTCAAAGATCCAATGAACTCAATGAAACAGAAGAACAAGAAACAAGAAGAAAACTAAACCAAAGCCTATCATAATCAAATTGTTCAATACTAGTGATAAAACAGCCAGAGAAATAAGATTACATATAAAGGAGCAATAAGAATAACAGAAAATTTCTCCTAAGAAACAAACTAGAAAACACAAAAGTATCATCTTCATAGTATTAAAATTAAAAACAAAACAAACTGTCAACCTAGAATTATATCCTCAACAACAGATAATTTTAGAAATGAGCCGGGCGCGGTGGCTCAAGCCTGTAATCCCAGCACTTTGGGAGGCCGAGGCGGGTGGATCACGAGGTCAAGAGATCGAGACCATCCTGGTCAACACGGTGAAACCTCGTCTCTACTAAAAATATTGATATTTATGATGAGTTTTTGCCACACATAAATTTTTGCATTTTATGTAGTTGAATTTATTAGCCTTTTTTTTTTTGGGTTTTTTTTTTTTTTTTTTTTTTTTTTTTTTTTTCGGAGTCTCACTGTGTTGCCAGGCTGGATTGCAGTGATGCCATTATGGCTTACTGCAGCCTCAATCTCCTGGGCTCAAGTGATCTTCCCATCTCAGCCTCCCTAGTAGCTGGGACCACAGGCACATGTCACCATACCTGGCTAATTTTAAATTTTTTCTTTCTTTTTTTTTTTTTTTGTAGAGATGAGGGGCTCTCTGTGTTGCCTAGGATGGTCTTGAACCCTTGGTCTCAAGAAATCCTCCTGCCTCGGCCCTCCAAAGTGCTGTGATTATAGGTATGTACTAGTGTGCCTGGCCATGGCTTCTTTGTTTTAAGTCACACTTACAAAGGTTTTTCCCTACCTGAAGTTTAAAAAAGTTCTAATTCTTCAGGTACTCATGGTTTCATTACTTTTGTTAAATGAATGAAGTTAGAACCTGTGTTAGTTAAGAATTGCATTCAGGTGCATCTAATAGAGATTCAACTACAAAATACGGTTTCTCAGGGTTCCTGGATTCCTCTTAGGATAAAGGAAAGTTGGAAGTGGCATTACTTTCACTCCTTACAACAAAAGGAATCACACATACGAGAAGAAAAGAAATCACAAGACACTCTGCAAATTCACAACTTTTCTTGAATTTGTCAGCAAGCTGAAGTTCTAGGTCAACTCAATTAACCTTAATCTAAGGAAAGACATCGCAAAGGAGGTGTGGCACAGGTGCACTTGCTTATTTGGAGCCGACTTCCCCACTCCCCTCCAATCAAGTTTGTAAGAATCCAGATAAAAGTTTTAATGAATTGCCAAAGGCCAACTGTAGCCCAGCGTGAGAATACAGAAACCCTGAACTTACAAGTATGGGAGAATTCACACACACTTGCAGGGTCCTTTCCATGAACCTTACTGTGTAATCACAAGAAAGACTGGGGGAAGTGTGAGAGTTCTGAAAAAAATATCCCTTGTGGTACAAGCCTGGGGAAAAGGAAGAGCAGCTGCTGAAGGGAAAAGCACCAAGTCCTTCCCAGATTCTTCTCGCTTCTCTTTTCTGTGGAAACAAAGGCCTTAAGCTGCTGGATGAAGGGCAGTAAGTCCCATCGTTAGGCTGTAAATCACGTATAGGTGAAGACCCATTGCAGCTGGAAAAAGGGAAAAGAAAAAATTCTCTACCTTTATAGGCCCTAGACCATTAGAAGTATTTCAGCTGGGGGTGGCATAGGATCAGGGAGAAGGCCCTTCCTTGAGACTCAGGGGCACAGTGCCTGTCTAAAACTGAAGCTGAATCAGTAAAACAGAGAATCTCACCACCCCGACCAACCAGGCTAATAAGCAGCAAGTAATGACTGCAGTCTACTACTGAAATAGCATCAGGAGCATGGAGGAAGACATTGAGCAAACCCCTGGCAAGCCAGCCTCAACAATAAACACAAACTAATATTAGAGAAGCCTGGAGTCTGTTATGCACTGACAGTAACATAGCAAGAACAAAACCTAAACACAGCTGAGCTTCTGACTAGACTGAATCAATCTCCCATACTAAAGTCCTAGCAGAAGGAAAGGGATGATCATTTTCAAGCATAAAAATGATTTAACTCAGTCTTTGCTCCCTTACCATAGATCTCAATCTTTCAACAAAATATTCTTACAAGGCATATGAGGAAGCAAGAGAAAATCACCACACTATAAAGAGACAAAGCAATAAACATAACCAGACTTAGATATGATACATATATTGAAATTATCAGACAGAGAAACTAAAGGAACTACGTTTAGTATGTTAAAGGACCTAGTGGAAATGGGAGACAGCCTTCCTGATCAGATGGGTAATTTTTTCAGAGAGATGGCAATTCTAAGAAAGAATAAAATGGCAATTCTGGAAATAGGAAACACAGTTCACAGATAAAGGTTGCTTTTGTCAGGCTCACCAGTAGTTGTTTTTTTTCCTTCACAGTGGAGAAAAAATAAATGAACCTGAAGATAGTTGCATAGAAATTATCCAACATGAAATGGAAAGAAAAAAGTGAAAAAAGCAAAACAATGCCAGAACAGAGCATCCAAGAGCTGTGGCACAATAGTAACAATCACACATATTTGTAGTTGACATCCCAGGAGAATAGAAAGACAATGGAACAGAAGATTGAAGAAATAATGGCCATGGATTTAAAAAAAAAAAAAAGAAAGAAAAACAACTGTTTCTTTGAGACAGGGTCTCACTATCACCCAGACCGGAGTGCAGTAGCACAACGATGGCTCACTGCAGCCTTGACCTCTCAGCCTCAAGAGACCCTCCCACCTCAGCATCCTGAGTAGCTATGATTATAGGCATGCACCATCTCACCTGGTTAATTTTTTATTTTTTGTAGATATAGGGGTCTCCCTATATTGCCCAGGCTATTCTTGAATTCCTGGGCTCAAGTGATCCTTCCACCTTGGCCTCCCAAAGTGTTGGGATTACAGGCATAAGCCACCATGCCTGGCTAAAATTTTTTAAATTAATGATAGATACCAAGCTAAAAATCCAAGAAGCTCAGAGAATACTGACCAGGGTAAACATTTAAAGACAGACCTAGACATATATTATTTGAATTGCTGAGAAATGAAGACAAAGATGCTAAGGGCAGCTTGAGAAAAAAAGAAACATTACATAAAGAGTAACAAAGATAAGAATTACAGTAGACTTCTGGTCAAATCTGTGTAAGCTAGAAGACAGTGGAGTGGCATCTTTAAAGCACTGAAAGAAAAAAGTGTCAGCCTGGAATTCTATACCACGCAATGATATATTTCAAAAATGAGAGAGAAATAAATACTTTTTTTTTTTTTAGGCCGCTAGAGTTTCTCTTCTTCATGAAACAGGAAGTTGGCTGCTAATCGTGGATTCTCCCACTTCTTCCTAGCTAACTGGACCCATATTTTAAAAATTAGGGTAAAATTTACACGTCGTAAATTCACCATTTAACTATTTTAAAGTGTATAATTCAGTAGGTTTTAGTACATTCACAACATTGTTGAATCATCACCACTAATCCTAGAACATTTTCGTCACTCTCAAAGAGAAACCCTGTACGTATCAGGCAGTCAACTACTATTCTAACCTCCCCCTAGTCCCTGGCAACCATGAATCTGCTTTCTGTCTCTATGGAATTTCCTATACTGAATATTTCAAATAAATGGAATCATAGAATATGTAACCTTTTGCACCTGACTTCTTTCACTTAGCACAATGTTTTTACGGCTCATTCATGTTGTGGAACCTATTAGTACTTTATTTCTTTTTATGGCTGAAGAATAATCAATTATATGGACTTGCCACATTTTGTTTATCCATTCATCATTTGATGGATATTTGGGTTATTTCCAGCTTTTGGCTACTATGAATAATGCTGCTGTGAACATTTGTGTATAAGGTTTTGTTTCTGCTTTCAAGTTTCTCGGATATATACATAGGAGTAGAATTGCTTGGTCATGTGGTAATACTATGTTTAACTTTTTGAGGACCCACCAAACTGTTTTCCATAGTAGCTGCACCATTTTACATTTTCACCAACAATGTGTGATGAACCCTAATTTTTAGTTAGAACTGCAGAACCCTGAATACACTGCAATGCCCAATTCCTCAGGATGAATTGTGATTGCTAAAAGCCAGTTGAGCCATATTATATTTTCCAAAAATGGCCACAATATTTATAGTTTGACATGCTTTTACTGTAACTTACCACTTCATCATCAAGAGATGGTGTCTGTTTCCTCTCCTCTTCACACTGAACAGATCTATGTGACTCATTTAACAATTAGAAGATAGTGTAAGAGTTGTGTCATAAAAGGCAATATAACTTTTGTCTAGCTTTTTTTTTCTCAGGACATGTGCCCTTGAATCCCTGAGTAGCAATACAGGAAGTCCAGAAGATTATGCAGAGAGACTACATAGAAATAGAGTGAGATGTTCAAGGAACCCCAGTTGTTACAGCCTCAGCTGTTTATCTTCTCAACCCAGGCAACAGATATGTGAATGAGTGAGTCTTCAGATGATCCAGCATCAGCATTATCTGACTACCACTGTGGCCAGATCCCAAACAAGACTGCCTAGCTGATCCTAGTCAGTCCTCCAAACAATAAGAAATAATTGTATTTTAATTGTTTTTTAAGCCACTCATTTGGGGGTGATTTATTAATCAACAATATATGTCAAAGCAATTGGTCCTCTTTATCAGATTCCCAATTTTTAGACTTCTTTGCATCTAAGGATGGACATGGGACCCAGTTCTGACTAAGAATATATGGGGAAATTTTCTGGGAGGACTTCTGAGAAGGAGTTCCTTTCTGATATAAGAGACGGGACATAGGAGAACTTGCTTACAGCTCCCCAGCTTATGCTCCCTTGCTTCCTGCCCTTGAATGAGAAGTATGGATGTCATGCTTATACCTAGAGCAGCCATTTGTGGTCCTGAGGTGATAGGCTCAGAGGCTAAAATATGAGTATCTGAGGATGATGGAGAATGGACAGTGTTAGGATGTCCAGTGACACTAATCTCTAAAGGAACCCTGGAACCTCCTGAGTTTAAGTACAGTTTCTGAGCCAGAACACTTCTATTCCCTCTACCTATTTATCATTTTTATGTACTATGATTCTGGGTTATAGCTGTTTCCTAGTTTCATTCAAAGTGCAGTTTTCTATTTTTCTTGTTGTTTTGAGGTGATTTTCTAGAGAAGGAATAAGAAGCCTCTTTATTCATCTTGAAACTGATCTTTATTCATAGTAAGAAAGTTCAAGTTAAAATATGATTTCATGTTCATTTCAGATAGACAAAAATGTTTGATTATACAATGTGTTAGGAAAGGTATGGGAAAGAGACACTGTTATATGTTGCTGGTTGGAACATAAATTAGAACAAACTTTTGGAGTGCCATTTAGGGGTACTATGTGAAATGCACATAGCCTTTGATCCAGCAGTTTTCCTTCTGGGAATTTATCTAACAGATAAATTCACACATTTGCACAAAGACATATAAAAGGGTATTCACTGCATCATTATTTAGAATAGTGAAGCAGTGGAAACAACTTAAACATGAGGCTGGTTAAATAAATTATGATATATCCATGCAATGGAATATTATGCTACCATTAAAAAGGATGAGGTAGATACATATGGTCTTGTATGTAAGTGAAACAAGTGTATATGGTGTCCTCTATCTTTTTTTGTGTGTGTGTGATGGAGTTTCACTCTTGTCGCCCAGGCTGGAGTGCAATGGAGTGATCTCAGCTCACTGCAATCTCTGCCTCCCACGTTCAAGCAATTCTCCTGCCTCAGCCTCCCAAGTAGCTGGGATCACAGGCATGTGCCATCATGCCTGGCTAATTTTTGTATTATTAGTAGAGATGGGGTTTCTCCATGTTGGTCAGGCTGGTCTCAAACTCCCGACCTTAGGTGATCTGCTGACCTTGGCCTCCAAAGGGTTGGGATTACAGAGATGAGCCACCATGCCCGGCCTGGCAGTATTTCTCTATTGCCTGTGCAGTGATGTTCTGCATGGCCAAGTGATAGCTGGGCTGGCTCTGTAATGCACCACCTTCTATTTGCTTTCCATCCTTTCCTGTCTCGTGTCCCTTTTCATTGACTGTCTCTATGAAGAATTTGTACTTAAGCTTTGCCTGGGCTCTGTTTTCTAGGCAGCTGGAACTAGCCTAACAGTGTAGCATAAGTATTTCATCTTACAAGTTTTAAATGGGGGGAGGGGAGAGAACAGAAAGTGCTCTCAAGATATGCAAGTTCTCAGTGTGTTCCATATCAATGTACTTGTCAAGAAAACTCTTGAAAGTACTGAGAGAATGGAAGTCATGGTATAAAAGATCTGCCAGTGAGCACTGAACCTTTGGAGATTCCTTTTCCACTTAATTTCTCTTCAAAATCATAATTGAAATGCCCAAGAGAATATAAAAATAGAAAATTTGTATTTGTATTGGAAGGACATTTATATTTTGTGAAATTTCAGCAAGTTAAAATGCAAATATGCCCAGACTGAAGGGAATATTAATCAGCTTTTAATTTCAGGAATGTAGAAGAAAAACTCACTTGGAAAATAAGTAGATGAAAGTCTCCCAAAGAACTTCCCTCACAAACTCAAGCTCAGAGGAGCAGACCTAGGAGTGAGAGTGGGCTGTGGGATAGTATGGGGAGGGAACCAGTGATCTTGGACTCTTACCATGGCCCAGTCTTGGAGCAGCTCTCCCCTTGCTCACTCTCAGCATTTCCTCAGAGTAGATACCTCTGGGCACTACTATAGTACCATTGCTGAAAGCCCCCCAACAAAGAATTGTGCCTCACCTAACTTCCGGTTGTCACACCATCACAGAGAAAAAACAACTGCCAGCTACATCACCAAATGTAATATGCCTACTCTTTTTTTTTTTTTTTTTGGGACGGAGTTTCGCTCTTGTTACCCAGGCTGGAGTGCAATGGCGCGATCTCGGCTCACCGCAACCTCCGCCTCCTGGGTTCAGGCGATTCTCCTGCCTCAGCCTCCTGAGTAGCTGGGATTACAGGCAAGCACCACCATGCCCAGCTAATTTTTTTGCATTTTTAGTAGAGACGGGGTTTCACCGTGTTGACCAGGATGGTCTCGATCTCTTGACCTCGTGATCCACCCGCCTCGGCCTCCCAAAGTGCTGGGATTACAGGCTTGAGCCACCGCGCCCGGCCTTGCCTACTCTTTTTTAAAATTTACTTTTATTTATTAATTTTTAAAAAATTTTTATTGCACTTTAGGTTCTGGGGTGCATGTGCAGATCATGCAGGATTGTTGCATAGGTACACACATGGCAATGTGGTTTGCTGCCTCCATCCCCCTGTCACCTACATCTGACATTTCTCCCCATGTTATCCCTCCCCAACCTCCCCACCTGCCCGCTGTCCCTCCCTTGGCTCCCCCAACAGACCCCAGTGTGTGATGCTCCCTTCTCTGTGTCCCTGTGTTCTCACCATTCAACACCCGCCTACGAGTGAGAACATGCAGTGTTTGATTTTCTGTTCTTGTGTCAGTTTGCTGAGAATGATGGTTTCTAGATTCATCCATGTCCCTACAAAGGACACGAATTCATCATTTTTATGGCTGTATAGTATTCCATGGTGTATATGTTCCACATTTTCCTTGTTCAGTCTATCATCGGTGGGCATTTGGGTTGGTTCCAGGTCTTTGCTATTGTAAACAGTGCCACTATGAACATATGTGTGCATGTGTCTTCATAGTAGAATGATTTATAATCCTTAGGGTATATACCCAGTAATGGGATTGCTGGGTCAAATGAATTTCTATTTCTAGGTCCTTGAGGAAGTGCCACACTGTCTTCCACAATGATTGAACTAGTTTACACTCCCACCAACAGTGTAAAAGTGTTCCTATTTCTCCACATCCTCTCCAGCATCTGTTGTCTCCAGATTTTTTAATGATCATCATTCTAACTGATGTGAGGTGGTATCTCAATGTGGTTTTGATTTGCATTTCTCTAATAATCAGAGATGATGAACATTTTTTCATATGTTTGTTGGCCTCATATATGTCTTCTTTTGAAAAGTGTCTGTTCATATCCTTCTCCCACTTTTGGATAGGTTTGTTTTTTTTCTTGTAAATCTGTTTTAGTTCTTTGTAGATTATGGATATTAGCCCTTTGTCAGATGGATAGATTGCAAAATTTTTTTCCCCATTCTGTTGGTTGCTGGTTCACTCTAATGATTGTTTCTTTTGCTGTACAGAAGCTCTGGAGTTTAATTAGGTCCATTTGTCTATTTTGGCTTTTGTTGCCAATGCTTTTGGTGTTTTAGTCATGAAATCCTTGCTTATGCCTATGTCCTGAATGGTTTCGCCTAGGTTTTCTTCTAGGGTTTTTATGGTATTAGGTCTTATGTTTAAGTCTTTAATCAATCTGGAGTTAATTTTAGCGTAAGGTGTCAGGAAAGGGTCTAGTTTCTGCTTTCTGCACACTGCTAGCCAGTTTTCCCAACACCATTTATTAAACAGGGGATCCTTTCCCCATTGCTCGTTTTTGTCAGGTTTGTTAAAGATCAGATGGTTGTAGATGTGTGGCACTGCCTCCAGGGCCTCTATTCTGTTCCATTGGTCTATATCTCTGTTTTGGTACCAGTACCATGCTGTTTTGATTACTGTAGCCTTGTAGTATAGTTTGAAGTCAGGTATTGTGATGCCTCTGGCTTTGTTCTTTTTGCTTAGGATTGTCTTGGCTATGCGGGCTCTCTTTTGGTTCCATATGAAGTTTAAGGTGGATTTTTCCAGTTCTGTGAAGAAGGTCATTGGTAGCTTGATGGGGATAGTGTTGAATCTATAAATTACTTTGGGCAGTATGGCCATTTTCACAATATCGATTCTTCCTAACCATGAGTATGGAATGTTTCTCCATCTGTTTGTGTCCTCTCTTATTTCCTTGAGAAGTGGTTTGTAGTTCTCCTTGAATAGGTCCTTTACATCCTTTGTCAGTTGTATTCCTAGGTGTTTTATTCTCTTTGTAGCAAGTGTGAATGGGAGTTCGCTCATGATTTGGCTCTCTGTTAGTCTGTTATTGGTGTATAGGAATGCTTGTGATTTTTGCACATTGATTTTATATCCTAAGACTTTGCTGAAGTTGTTTATCAGTTTAAGGAGATTTTGGACTGAGATGATAGGGTCTCCTAAATATGCAATCATGTCGTCTGCAAATAGAGACAATTTGACTTCCTCCTTTCCTAATTGAATACACTTTATTTTTTTTTTCTTGCCTAATTGCTCTGGCTAGAACTTCCATACTATATTGAATAGGAGTGGTGAAGGAGGGCATCCTTGTCTAGTACCAGATTTCAAAGGGAATGCTTCTAGTTTTTGCCCATTCAGTATGATATTGGCTGTAGGTTTGTCATAAATAGCTTTTGTTATTTTGAGATATGTTCTTTCAATACCTAGTTTATTGAGAGTTTTTAGCATAAAGGGCTGTTGAATTTTGTTGAAGGCCTTCTCTGCATCCGAGATAATCATGTGGTTTTTGTCTTTAGTTCTGTTTATGTGGTGGATTACGTTTATAGACTTGCATATGTTGAACCAGCCTTGCATCCCCGGGATGAAGCCTACTTGATTGTGATGGATAAGCTTTTTGATGTGTTGTTGCAGTTGGTTTGCCTGTATTTTATTGATGATTTTTGCATCTATGTTCATCGTGGATATTGGCCTGAAGTTTTGTTTTTCTGTTGAGTCTCTGCCGTGTTTTGGTATCAGGATGCTGTTGGTCTCATAAAGTGATTTGGGAAGGATTCCCTCTTTTTGTATTGCTTGGAATAGTTTTAGAAGGAATGGTGCCAGCTCCTCTTTGTAAGTCTGGTAGAATTCATCTGTGAACCCATCTGGAGGTTTTTTTGGTTGATAGGCTATTAATTGCTGCCTCAACTTCAGCCCTTGTTATTGGTCTGTTCATGGTTTCAACTTCTTCCTGGTTTAGGCTTGGGAGGGTGCAAGTGTCCAGGAATTAATCCATTTCTTCCAGGTTTTCTGGTTTATGTGCATAGGGTTGTTTGTAGTAATCTCTGATGGTAGTTTGTATTTCTGTGTAATCAGTGGTGATATCCCCTTTTTCGTTTTTTGTTGCATCTATTTGATTATTCTCCCTTTTCTTTTTTATTAATCTGGCTAGCAGTCTGTCTATTTTGTTGATCTTTTCAAAAAATCAGCTCCTGGATTGATTGATTTTTTGAAGGGTTTTTTGTGTCTCTATCTCTTTCAGTTCTGCTCTGATCTTAGTTATTTCTTGTCTTCTGCTAGCTTTTGAGGTTTTTTTTTATCTTGCTCCACTAGCTCTTTCAATTTTGATGATAGGGTGTCGATTTTAGATCTTTCCTCGTTTCTCTGGTGGGGATTTATTGCTATAAATTTCCCTCTAGACACAGCTTTAAATGTGTCCCAGAGATTCTGGTATGTTGTGTCTTTGTTCTTGTTGGTTTCAAAGAACATCTTTATTTCTGCCTTCATTTCATTGTTTATCCAGTCAACATTCAGGAGCAGGTTGTTCAGTTTCCATGAAGTTGTGTGGTTCTGAGTTAATTTCTTAATTCTGAGTTCTAATTTGATTGCCCTGCAGTCTGAGAGACTGTTATAATTTCTGTTCTTTTGCATTTACTGAGGAATTATTTCCTTCCAATTATGTGGTCAATTTTAGAGTAGGTGCAGTGTGGTGCTGAGAAGAATGTGTATTCTGTGGATTTGGGGTGGAGATTTCTGTAGCTGTCTTTTAGGTCTGCTTGGTCCAGATCTGAGTTCAAGTCCTGGATATCCTTGTTAACTTTCTGTCTTGTTGATCTGTCTAATATTGACAGTGGAGTGTTAAAATCTCCCACTATTATTGTATGGGAGCCTAAGTCTCTTTGTAGGTCATTAAGAGCTTGCTTTATGTATCTGGGTGCTCCTGTATTGGGTGCATATATATTTAGGATCATTAGCTCTTCCTGAGGCATTGATCCTTTTACCATTATGTAATGCCCTTCTTTGTCTCTTTTGATCTTTGTTGGTTTAAAATTCATTTTATCAGAGACTAGGATTGCAACTCCTGTTTTTTGTTTTTTGTTTGTTTGTTTGTTTTTTGGTTTTTGGTTTTTTTGCTTTCCATTTGCTTGATAAATTTTCCTCCATCCCTTTATTTTTAGCCTATGTGTGTCATTGCACATGAGATGGGTTTCCTGAATACAGCACACCAATGGGTCTTGACTTTTTATCCAATTTGTCAGTGTGTTTTTTTTTTTGATTGGGACATTTAGCCCATTTACATTTAAGGTTAATATTGTTATGTGTGAATTTGATCCTGCCATTTTGATGCTAGCTGGATGTTTTGCCTGTTAGTTGACGCATTTTCTTCATTATGTCAATGGTCTTTACCATTTGGTTCATTTTTGGAGTGGCTGGTACTGGTTGTTCTTTTCCTTGTTTAGTGCTTCTTTCAGGAGCTCTTGTAAGACAGGCCTGGTGGTGATGAAATCGCTCAGCAATTGCTTGTCCATAAAGGATTTTATTTCTCCTTCACTTATGAAGCTTAGTTTGGCTGGATATGAAATTCTAGGTTGAAAGTTCTTTAAGGATGTTGAATATTGGCCCCCACTCACTTCTGGCTTGTAGGGTTTCTGTGGAGAGATCCGCTGTGAGTCTCTTGGGCTTCCCTTTGTGGGTAACCCGACCTTTCTCTCTGGCTGCCCTTAGCATTTTTTCCTTCATTTCAACCCTGGGGAATCTGAAGATTATGTCCCTTGGGGTTGCTCCTCTTGAGGAATATCTTTGTGGTGTTCTCTGTATTTCCTGGACTTGTATGACGGCCTGCCTTGCTAGGTTGGGGAAGTTCTCCTGGATAATATCCTGAAGAGTGTTTCCCAGCTTGGATTCATTCTCTCTGTCACATTGAGGTATACCTATCAAACGTAGATTAGGTTTTTTCACATAATCCCATATTTCTTGGAAGCTTTGTTCATTTATTTTCACTCTTTTTTCTCTATTCTTGCTTTCTCATTTTACTTCATTGAGTTGATCTTCAATCTCTGATATCCTTTCTTCTGCTTGGTGAATTCGGCTATTGAAACTTGTATATGCTTTGTGAAGTTCTCATGCTGTGTTTTGCAGCTCCATCAAGTTGTTTATATTCTTCTCTTAGCTGTTTGTTCTAGTTAGCATCTCATCTAACCTTTTCTCTAGGTTCTTAGTTTCTTTGCATTGGGTTAGTACATGTTCTTTTAGCTCTGAGAAGTTTATTATTACCCACCTTCTAAAGCCTGTTTCTGTCAATTCATCAGATTCATTCTCCATCCATCTTTGATCCCTAGCTTGTGAGGAGTTGTGATCCCTTGGAGGAGGAGAGCTGTTTGGGTTTTTGGTGTTTTCATCCTTTTTGTGCTGGTTTCTTCCCATCTCAGTGGCTTTAGCTACCTGTGGTCTTTGTAGTTGGTGACTTTCAGATGGGGTCTCTGAGTGGGTGTCCTTTTTGTTGATGTCAAAGCTATTTCTTTCTGTTTCTTAATTTTTCTTCTAACAGTCAGGCCCCTCTGCTGCAGGACTGCTGGAGGTCCACCCCAGACACTGCTTGCCTGGAAATAACCCGTGGGGGCTACAGAACAGCAAGGGTTGCTGCCGGTTTTTTCTTCTGTTATTTTTGTCCCAGAAGGGTACCTGCCAGATGTTGGCCTGAGCTCTCCTTTACGAGGTGTCTCTTTGGATATATGGGGGTCAAGAAGCTGCTTGAGGAGACAGTCTGTCCCTTATAGGAGCTCAAGTGCTGTACTGGGAGCTCCACTGTTCCATGCAGAGCTGCCGGGCAGGTACCTGTAAGTCTGCTGCAGCGGAACTCATAACTGCCTCTTTTCTCAGGTGCTCTAACCTAGGAAGGTCAGCTTTATTTATAAGTTTCTGATGTTCTGCTGCCTTTTTTCAGAGATGCCCTGCCCTGCACGGAGTAGTCTAGTCAGTCTGCCAGCAGAGGTGTTGCTGAGCTGCCGCAGGCTCTGCTCAGCTGCTCTGTGAACTGCCTTGGTATTGGCAGACTGCCTCAGTAGTGGCAGATGCCTTTGCCCCCACTGAGCTGGACCATCGCTGGTGCAGCGGTGCTTGCTGCAAAACTCTCAATCCAGAGCATTTCAGATTGCTTGTTTTGTGGGAGTGGTACCCACCAAGCCAGATCACCTGGCTCCCTGTCTCAGCCCCCTCCCTTTCAGTTGAATGGGTGGTTCTGTCTCCCAGGCATTCCAGGCGCCAGTTGAAATGGCCGCCCAGATTTATGTGAGTTTCTGTCTGTCAACCCACGGCACCAGCCATGCTGAAAACTTGTGGTGCTTTTCAGCCCGGGAATCTCCTGGTCTGTGGGCAGTGAAAACTTATTTGGAAATGCAGTGAGCACTCACCCTCTGTGTTGTTCTTGCTGGGAACTGCACTCCGGAGCTGTTCCTATTTAGCCACCTTGGATCCTCCCTATTAATTTCTTTCATAGAGACAGCGTCTCCCTGTGTTGCCCAGGCTGGTCTCAGTCTCCTGGGCTCAAGAGATTCTCCTTCCTCATTCTCCCAAAGTGCTGGGATTACAGGTGTGAACCACCATGCCTGGCCTCTTTTTTTTTTTTTTTTTTTTTTTTAAACAGCATGAAAAATCATGCACTTTATTTATACAACTTTGTATTAAACACTTGCATTTTAAAATAGTCACACTTTAACATGACAATTACCTATAAGAAAGTTATGCTTCATGAAAATGTAGTATAGTTCAGGTATTGAACTGCCTGGTTTTTGTAAATAAAGTTTTATTGGAACACAGTCATACTCATTTGTTGATGTTTTGTCTGTGGCTGCTTTCTCACTGCAATGGCAGAGTTGGATATTTGGAACAGATGCCTGTCAGTCTAAAATATTTACTGTCTCACATTGTGGCTTGCAATAACACTGTAGTTAAAAGCAGCCTGTGATAGTTTCAGTAATAGTATCTTCTCCCACTTGTACATTTTCCCCAAATCCTAGTACAAACATGCCCTATATACTCAAAGACCTTTTATTTCTAGATATAAATGCTGTATAAAGCCTTTTCCTTTATAAAAAATCATGTCTTTTAGAAACACTTTAATCCTATCCTACCTGATACATAGTGTTACAATTTGACAAAGTAGTAAACTCTAGCAAGCACCTTTAGGTGAGCACCAGTTTTTCCACTGAAAGGGGACACAATTTAATACAGAAAAGTTTGACTTCACGGCCGGGTGCGGTGGCTCACGCCTGTAATCTCAGCACTTTGGGAGGCCGAGGCGGGTGGATCACGAGGTCAAGAGATCGAGACCATCCTGGTCAACATGGTGAAACCCCGTCTCTACTAAAAATACAAAAAATTAGCTGGGCATGGTGGCGCGTGCCTGTAATCCCAGCTACTCAGGAGGCTGAGGCAGGAGAATTGCCTGAACCCAGGAGGCGGAGGTTGCGGTGAGCCGAGATCGCGCCATTGCCCTCCAGCCTGGGGGTAAGAGGGAAAATCCTCCCCAAAAAAGAAAAAAAAAAAAAAAAAAAAAAAGAAAAGTTGGACTTCAAACACAGAAAGGGTTAACTCCTCTAAAATGTCTTCTTCCATTTCAGAGGATTATTTACAACCATAGTAAACCCTAAAGTTTATATTCACTTCTCCAGGAAATAGGAGAAGTGAATATGAGATGGTCTCATATTCTCTGAAACAGAATTCTCCAAATAGTAGGAAAGGTCCTTTCCAGCAGAAAAGACTATTAGGCAATTTAACTATTTCTAATTCACTTACATCTGTCTCTTGAAAATATGAGGATCAATAATCATTTTAACTACCTGGGATTTTGGGAAGGATTCATGATATTAGCCATCATTGTAATTTCAGGGAGCATGCCTCCAATATCTTAGGAGTGTCACTATTATATTTTCAGCCCTCCTTGACTTTGTGCAAAAAATTTAATTACCATATGGGTCCTTTATAGGTGTCTAATAACCAGTACCATTTTCTCCTTTTGGAAATGGTTGGTCCCTTCCTCACCTTTTCCCTATGTCTTAGTCTTTTTTTTTTTTGCTGCTATAACAGAATACTTGAGACTGGCTAATTTATAGTGAACAGAGATTTATTCAGTTCACAGTTCCGGAGGCTAGGAAGCCCAAGCACATGACGCTGGCATCTGGTGAGTTGTCCCATGGTGGAAGTCAGAAGTCGGAAGTGAGTGCATGAGACAGAGTAAGGCACTGGGGGCTGAAATCACTTTATAACAACTTACTCTCGTGATAACTAACCTGCTCCTTTGATAATGACATTAATCCTTTCATGAGGGCTCTGCTCATGATCCAATCACCTCTTATTAGGCCTCATCTCTTAATATCTTTGCACTGGAAATCAGGTTTCCAACATAACGAATTTTGGGAGGCACATTCAAACCATACTACCCTATTTCTCCCAAGCAATTGTAATTCCAAACTGGCAAAAGTACTCAAGATTAGGGGCTGAAGATAATGATGGACCGTGGGTGGTAGTCAGTGGGGAACAAAGCTCAATTGGATATCAATGGCTTCACTGAAGAATAAATAGGCTTGGAATTTTGAAAAACCAATAAACTGCCTATTTGTAAGAGTGAGAAAGATGTAATGCACAAAATCATGGAGCTGTAAGTTCAAATTTGGGGTAAAAACTATAACAAAATTAGCTTGCTAATGGTCAATCACAAAGTAGGTTGCAACCTGGCTCAGTGCTACACATCCAGAAGGTACCTAGTAATTGCTTTCTGATGAGGTGGAGAATCACTTTTCTCCAGAGCGGTGGTTTTCAACCTTGTTGATTGTCACAAAATATTGTGCCAAAACATTTTAATGTTTTATCTCATGTAAGAATAAAGACAACTTAAATTTTTAATATACTACTTTTACTTCCATTCTGCAGTGCTTTGCTGTGTGAGAGAAAGGGGTAGAGTTACAGCACATATGCTAGAAATTGTGCACTGGGTAACACCGGACACTCGACTATCATTTGTGAAGTGTATCAGGGCATAAAAAAGTTTGGGTGCTGCTGCTCTAAAGAACGGGTCCTTGCTTACACCCATTACCGGATATGAAAAAAAAAAAAAAAAAAAAAAGAACGAGTCCTGCCAAAATCAGGTAATCTTTAATACAGAAACATTCCAAGTAGATGGAGGTGGAGATATTTGTCATGACTTGGCAAGATTAAAAAAAAAAAAATTCAGGTCCATGACATTCTCATTAATCATCTGCTCCACCAGCCAGACAGGTGTTGAACAGGAAGCCAGGGGTTAGTTACAGCTTGACAGAAATATTTTAGCACAGAATCAGAAATGACCATGTCATTTCCTAACTAGAAGGCTTGGGCAGAAGCTGGTATCCTTGCTGGGATGGATTCTAAAGGAACACAGGGGCGCACTGAGTACAGAGGAGCAGAGGAGGTATTAGAGCAAGGAGAGGCCAGCTGGCAGACTATCCTCAATGACTCAGAGCAGAGAGGTCAGGAAGGTGCTGAAATCGGCTGAATATCAGGTCCCCACAGCTGGAGTATTGTTAATTCTGATCAGCTTCCCCATTCTTGCTTCTCCATACTGGCTTCTTGGATCCACAGCTACACTGGCGAAGCTTGGTGAGCCATGGTCAAGAGGACCAACAGAGTGGGCTGCTTGATTTTCTATCCCTCAGTCAGCTTCACTTTATAGGCTAGCTGCTTCACTGGAGTGTGAGAAGTAGCTGTAGGTATTCTCTTAGGAGAAAGAAAAAAAGGGATGGGGGAGGAATTTACTAGCTTTTCAAGAAGAAATGGTATTTACAGTAAGTAGTAGGTAGGTAAAACACTGATGGGAATAACATTAAAGGGAAGAAACAGCATGTGAAATTATTTGAGCACTAAGAGTATATAACCATGTAAAAATGTGTCCATGAAAAAAAAGACCAGAAATACCCCAAACTGATAGCATTATTTTTTACATTATTTGTTACCATTCAGAATTCTGAAAATGGTAAAATATACTCACAACTTTACCTTCCCTAACAAATAATGAAGATGCACTATATTTCTATAGTTTAAAAAAGCATTTTGAAAGTAAACACTTAGGGTGATTTCAATCCAATGATAGATTAAGTTGATTCAGACCATTTCTCCTGCTAAGAACAACTAGAAAATGTTGTCAAAATATTTTAAACTAATATTTGAAGGCATTGTAAAACCTTAACAAAAGTTTGATAAAACTATCAAAAATTTCCAAAACCTTTGGTAAAACTATCAAAGCACTGAGGAATTGTGGGGCCAAGATTCAAGTGAGAGGGGAAGCTTACTGAGGTGGGCCTGACATTTGGGGCTGTTCTTCCTCTTAAGGTGATTGTCAATGACAAAGGCTAACAGGCTGAAAAACGAAGCAGAACATTTGAGAGATTTATAGGTTAAAGGGAACAAAAATTGGAATGTGCTTGATAAGAAGGAGGGGTTCTGGTAAGAACCACAGGCTTTTGGTCAACCCTGAAGAGCTGTACCATAGCAGTAAGTATGAACTGGAAATAGACAAACCCTCACAGGGATTGAATCTACTTTGAGTCCTCTCAGTCTTTGCTTGAACTATGGTGATCTGGGATTGCCAATGCCTCTAGCTTAGCTACCAGACATGAGATACCAAAGCCTGACAACTATAGTAAGAGAAAGAAAAAGTACAAGCTAATCTCATTTATGAACGTAGATATTAGCGACCTAAACAAAAGATTACCAAACAAAATCCAGTGATATATAAAAACAGTAATACACTATGACTGACTTGGGTTTATTTCAGGAGTACAAGGCAAGTTTAAGATTGAAAGGGCAATCAATGCAATTCACATTAAAAGAATTAGGACTAAAAATTATATGATCATATTGATGTAGAAAAATATTTTGATAATATTAAACATTCTTTCATTACAAAAATGTCTCAAGGAAGGGATGAAATCTGATAAAGAATATCTACTAAGAAAACATTAAAAACTATGAGTCAGTCTTTTTTCTTTGCTCACTAAAGCCATTTTGGCAGCTTGGGAGGCATGCCCTGCTCCCTGGAGACCTCAGGTATGTAAGTAATAAACCTTTTCATACCCTCTGATTGTGTGTGGCATCATCAGTCTCGATATTCAAACCAAGTTTTGGGTGTGGGCCTATCCTGTTGCTTTAGGGTGTTGCTTCTAGAATATAGCAGAAGCCTACTTCATTACCTTGAGGTTAGGAAAAACTTATTTAAAAGGACACAAGAAGCACTAACCATAAAGAAAGACTGACATATTGGACTACATTAAAATCAAGATCTTTTATTTATCAAGAGAAACTTTTAAGTTACTGTAAAGACAAGTCACAGAAGGGGAATATATATATACAAAATATTTAGCCAACAAAGCGGTTGTATTCAGAATATATAAAGTTCCTCAGGACGTAGTGGCTCACACCTGTAATCCCAGTGCTTTGGGAGGTGATGGTGGGGGTGATTGTTTTGAGCCCACGAGTTCAAGACTAGCCTGGGCAACACAGCAAGACTCTGTCTCTACAAAATATTAAAAAGTTAACAGGGCATAGTGGCCTGTGCCTGTAGTCTTAACCATTCTGGAAGCTGAAGTGGCGGGATTGCTTGAGCCCAGGAGCTCTGCAGTGAGCTGTGATTACACCACTGCACTACAGCCTGGGTGGAGTGCAGTCTTTTCTAAGAAGAAAAAAAAAGATCGGCTGGGTGCGGTGGTTTATGCTTGTAATCCCAGCACTTTGGGAGGCCAAGGCGGATGGATTACAAAGGCAGTTCAAGACCAGCCTGGCCAAGATGGTGAAACCCCATCTCTACTAAAAATACAAAAATTAGCTGTGTGTGGTGGTGGGCTCCCGTAATCCAGCTACTTGAGAGATTGAGGCAGAGAATTGCTTGAACAGGTAGGCAGAGGTTGCAGTGAGCCCAGATCATGCCACTGCCCTCGGGCCTGGGCGACAGAGTGAGACTCTATCTCAACAAAAGAAAAAAAAAAAAAAAAGAAAGAAAAGTTCTATAAGTCAACAGGAAACAGACAGACAGCCCAAAAGACAAATGAGCAAGGGACCTGAACAAGCATTTTACAGGAAAGTATAACTATTAATAAATTGCCAACAAATGAAAAGGTTTGCAAACTCACTTGAAATCTCAGAAATATAAATACTTAAAATCACAGTGAGATACTAATATAGGCCTACCAGAAAAGATAAAATTTAAAAGATTGACAATGCCAAGAGATGATAAGGATCTGGAGAAACTGAAACTCCCAGACACAGCTGGTGGCAGTGTAAATTGGTACAAGCACTATAGAAAACTGTTTGGCAGGATCTGATAAAGCTGAATATGTGATACATCATCTCAACAGAGTGAAGGACAATACCATGTGATCATTTCAATTACTAATGAATAAGCATTTATAAAACTTAATATCCCTTCATGATAAAAATCCTCAAAATACTGCATATAGAAGGAACATGCCTCAACATAATAAAAGCCATGTACAACAAACTCACAGCTAGTAACATACTGAATGGGGAAAAACAAAAAGCTTTTCCTCTAGATCTGGAACATGACAAAGATGCCTGTTTTCACCATTGTACTGGAAGTCCTAGCTAGAACAACCAGGTAAGAGTAAGAAAAAAGGGCAAAGAGGTCAAATTATCCTTGTTTGCAGATGACATGATTCTATATTTGGAAAAACCTAGAGACTTCACCAAAAAACTATTAGAACTGATAAAAAAATTTAGTAGTGGTAGGATACAAAATCAACATACAAAAATTAATAGCAATTCTATATGTAATAACAACCTGAAAAAGAAATCAAGAAAGTAATCCCATTTACAACAGCTACAAATAAAATTAAATTCCTAGGAATTAATCAGAGAAGTGAAAGATCTCTATGATGAAAATTATGAAACATTGATGAAAAAAATTGAAGAGGACACAAAAATAAAAAGATATTCCATGCTCATGTATTGAAAGGCTCCATATTGTTAAAATGTCCCTACTATCCAAAGCAATCTACAGAATCAACATAATACCTATCAAAATACCAATGAAATTCTTCACAGAAATAGAAAAAAAATCCTAAAATTTATATGGAACTATGAAAGAAACAGAATGGCCAAAGCTATCCTAGCAAAAGAACAAAACTGGAGGAATCACATTGCCTGACTTCAAATTACACTACAGAGGTACGGCAACCAAAACAGCATGGTACTGGTATAAAAACAGACACATGGATCAATGGAACAGAATAGAGGATTCAGAAACAAATCCAAGCATCTACTGTAAACTCATTTTCGACAGAGGTGCTAAGAAAATCTATTGGCAAAAGGACAGTCTCTTCAATAAATGCTGCTGGGAAAACTGGAAATCCATATGCAGAAGAATGAAACTAGATCCATATCTCTTACCATATACAAAAGTCAATCAATTGGGTCTAGTTTTTTAAATTTTGATTTCAAAATGTATGAGAGACTTAAGTCTAAGACCCCAAACTATGAAACTACATTGGGGAAACTCTCCAGGACATTGGACTGGCCAAAAATTTATTAAGTGATATTCTACATGTACAGTCAAAGCAAAAAAGGACAAATGGGATCACACCAAGTTAAAAGCTTCTGTACAGCAAAGAAAACAAAGTGAAGAGAGACAACACACAAATGGAAAAAAAATATTTACAAACTATCTCTCTGACAAAAGATTAATGTTTGCAAACTATTCATCTGACAAGCACTCTGGAATATATTAGGAGCACAAACAACTCTATAGGAAACAAATATAGTCTGATTTATAAATGGGCAAAATATCTAAATAGACTTGTCAAAAGAAGACATACCAATGGCAAACAGGTCTAAGAAAAGGTGCTCAACGTTAAGTGATAATCAAATGAAAATCAAAACTACAATGAGATATCATCTCGCCCCAGTTAAAATAGCTTTTATCCAAAAGACAGGCAATAACAAAGCTGGCAAGAATGTGGAGAAAAGAGAGTCCTTGTACACTGTTGAGGGAAAGTAAATTACTAAACCATTATGGAGAATAGTTTGGAGGCTTCTCAAAAAACTAAAAATAGAGCTACCATATGATCTAGCAATCCCACTCCTAGATATATACCCAAAAGAAAAGAAGTCAGTATATCGAAGAGGTATCTGTACTCCTGTGTTTGTTGCAGCATTATTCATAATAGCCAAGATTTGGAAACAACCTAAATGTTCATCAACAGGTGGCTTGATAAAGCAAATATGGTACCTATACACACAGAGTAATAATCAGCCATAAAAAAAAATGAGATCCTGTCATTTGCAACAACGTGGTTGGAACTGGAAGTCATTATGTTAAGTGAAATAAGCCATGCATAGAAAGACAAACTTTGTATGTTCTCACTCATTTGTGGGAGCTAAAAATGTAAACAACTGATCTCATGGAGATAGAGAGTAGAATAATGGTTACCAGAGGCTGGGAGGAGTAGTCGAAGGGTTAGGGGGAAGTGGGATTTGTTAATGAGTACAAAAAATAGAAGGAATGAATGAGATCTAGTATTTGATAGCACTTCAGAGTGACTATAGTCAATATAGTTTAATAGTACATTTAAAAATAACTTAAAAAGTATGACTGGATTGTTTGTAAGACAAAGGATAAATGCTTGAAGTGATGGATACTCCATTTATTCTGATGTGATTACTACACATTGTATACCTGTATAAAAATATCTCAAATATTGCATAAATATATACACTTACAATGTACCCACAAAAATAAAAAATAAAGAATTCCCTTTTCTCTGTGTCCTCATCAGCATTTTGTTTTCTTTTTGATAATAGGCATTCTAACTGGGGTGAGATGATATCTCATTTTGGTTTTGATTTGCATTTCTCTGATAGTGATGTTGAACTTTTTTTTTGGTATATTTGTGGGCCATTTATATGCCTTCTTTTGAGAAATGTCTGTTCAGATCATTTGCTCATTTTAATTGGATTGTTGTTGTTTGCTGTTGAGATGTTTGAGTTCCTTATATGTTGTTTTTAATTTTAATAATTATTATTAATATTTAAATTTTATTATTTTTAGAGACAGAGTCTTGCTCTGTCATCCAGGCTGGAGTGCAGTGGTGCAGTCATAGCTCACTCTAATCTTGAACTCCTGGATTCAAACAATGTTTCTGGCTCAGCCACCGAAGTAGCAGCTGGGATTGCAGGTGTGTGCCATTGTGCTCTGCCGGTATAATCTAGATATAAATCACCTGTCAGATGAATAGTTTGTTAATATTTTCACCCATCCCGTTGGTTGTCTATTCACTCTGTTGATTGTTTCCTTTGGTGTGCAGAAAGTTTTTAGTTTGGTATAATCTCATTTGTTTATTTTTGCTCTTGTTGCCTGTGCTTTTGAGATCTTATTCATAAAACGTATTCCCAGACCAATGTCCTGAAGCACTTCTCTTACGTTTTCTTCTGGTAGTTTTATAGTTTTGGGTCTTACATTTCACCCTGTAATTAATTTTTAGTCCCTCCCTCCCTCCGTCGCTCCCTCCTTCCTTCCTTCCTTCCTTCTTCCTTCCCTCCCCTTCCTCCCTCCCTCCCTCCCCCCCCCCCCCCCCACCCCCCCCCC
>NW_022436986.1:154093-287050 GCF_009761245.1 Sapajus apella
ACTGCAACCTCCGCCTCCCGGGTTCAAGCGATTCTTGTGCCTCAGCCTTTCCAGCAGCTGAGACTACAGGAGTGCGCCACATGCCTGGCTAAGTTTTTTTTTTTTTTTTTTTTTTTTTTTAAGACAGAGTCTCGCTCTGTTGCCAGGAGTCAGGCTTGAGTGCAGTGGCGCGATCTCGGCCCACTGCAACCTCCACCTCCCGTGTTCAAGCAATTCTCCTGCCTCAGCCTCCCGAGTAGCTGGAACCACAGGTGCGTGCCACCACACCCAGCTGATTTCTGTATTTTAGTAGAGACGGGGTTTCACCATGTTAGCCAGGATGGTCTCGATTTCTTGACCTCGTGATCCGCCCGCGTCAGCCTCCCAAAGTGCTGGGATTACAGGCGTGAGCCACTGCGCCCGGCCTAATTTTGTGTTTTTATTAGAGATGGGTTTCATTGTGTTGGTGAGGATGGTCTCAAACCCCTGACCTCAGGTGATCCACCTGTTTCGGCCTCCCAAAGTGCTGGAATTACAGGCATGAGGTACCCTGCCAGGTCCGATTTCTCTATGTGGTGAGAGAATAGTTTCATTCTTCTGCATATGGATATTCTGTTTTCCTACCTAAGAAGAGGGTGTCTTTTCCCCAGTGTAAGTTCCTGGTGCCTTTGTTGAAAATCAGTTGGCCGTAAATTCATGGATTTATTTCTTGGTTCTCTATTCTGTTCCATTGGTCTATGTGTCATCTTTATGGTAGGGCTGTTTTGGCTGTTAAGGCTGTTTTGGCTACACAGCTTTGTAGTATATTTTCAAATCAAGTAATGTGATGCCTCCAGCTTTGTCCTTTTTGCTCAGGATTGATTTGGCTATTCAGGTTCTATGGTTGTATATAAATTTTAAGATTTTTTTTCCTATTTCTGTGAAGAATATCATTGGTATTTTCATAGAGATTGCATTGAATCTGTATATCACTCTGTGTACTATGGTTATTTTAACAACACTAATTCATCCAATCCTTGAGCATGGGATGCCATCCCTAGAATCCTAGAGTGGGACCCTCTCCCTCACTAATAAGCTGAAAAACAGGTGAGCAGAACACCACATTACCTATTCAAACAGCTGCAGTTCCTGCAGCTGCTGCTGCCCTCTATGCGCTATAACAGTTCTATCACCCATCAGCCTGACCTCTTGTTTGCGGCAGATTCACCACATTCTGCAAATCCTGTACCTGCTCCTGCCATTGCACTACTTACCTCACAGATAACCCACAGCTTCTGCTCTCCCACCAAGCCATTAAAACCATCTGCTGCAAACTCCTCTCCAGCAATTCACCTGGCCCTTGCTCCTCTGCCTCAGAGCTGAGGAATTAGGGCCAAGGGCTGAGCTAAAAATGGTCTCATGCCCTAGGCCTTGAGCATAGGTTTATTTACTGGTTTGGGACTCATTGACAAGGGTGCTTGTGGGGACAGGACAGTGGGATCAGTGTCTTCCTAAACAAGGGCGCATTCATGTAATGAGCACAGCTAAGCCTGGCATTTCTCACGATGTGGGTATGGATCATCACATTTGCCCTTCCTGCCTCGTGGTTGAGAGCGAACAGCAAACAAGGGAGATGAAGTCCATGAAAAGCCTCTGTGGATGCTGGAGGGCTACACAACTATCAAGGATTCTTCTTTATTTGTTTCTAGAAAACTTGCTTTAAGCCAGACCCTGCTTTCATTATAATGCTGCAGAGCCAGAATGATTGCAATAGAATTTCTTCAAGAAACTGTTCATGGCTACCAATTCGTATGTACCATGGGTCCTGTCGCCTTGTAAAGAAAAATGTGACTGACATGCCACTGATGTGAATCTTGTCCCTTCATACAAGCCTTACAAAAGAGCTTTGATGTGTCGCATACACAGAAAATACTAGTGAACACCTTAAATGTACCAAGGTGCCGGGGACGGAGATGCATAGCTGCTGCAACTCAGCAGCAGCGCTTTTATAGATGAGCACCTTTGTTGATGCTCAAGGGCTAGAATCTCCAGGTTGTTGATTAGGAAGCCCCAGAGTAGTGTCAAGCAGCAAAACCATCGGAGCTCACACAGCCGGTTACCACCCAGTGCAGAAGCGTGGCGAGTAGCGATAGAGTGCAGCTAGAGGCACTAGAGGGCAGCACCTGCCCACCCAATACTCCTAGTCCTGTGACGTCTCACCCCGACAGGTGGTCATATAGACCAAAGGCGGTGGCTCACGTCTGAAATCCCAAGACTTTGTGAGGCCGAGGTGGGAGACTTGCTTAAGGCCAGAAGATCAAGACTAGCTTGGGCAACATGGCGAAAACTGATCTCACAAAAATTACAAATATTAGCCGGGTGTGGTGGCGAGCGCCTGTAGTCCCAGCTACATGAGAGGCTGAGGTGGGAGGATCGCTTCAGCCTAGGAGGTGGAGGCTCCAGGGAGCCGTGATCGCGCCACAGCACTCCAGCCTGGGTGACAGAGTGAGACTCCGTGTCAAGGAAAAAAAAAAAGGTCACCTGCTCCAGTGGCTTTCAATCCTGTCCTTACATCAAAATCACTGGGAGGCTTGTTAAAAACAGGACTGGCTACAGAAAATGTGGTGCTCGTAAAATGAAAACGTAGGCCCCTTGTTCAAAAAGTGGGGGGAAAATGCCATTGAGAGTATTAAAATATATTTATTTTCCCTTTTTACTTTGGTCTCTCACCATCTCTCTCAACTTCTGGCGTTTTCTATTTGCTATTTAATACTGTTCTAAATAAAGGAAAATTAAAACTTTAAATAATCGGCATGATTTTACTATTCATCTTTATATTGCACAACGTCAGTTTTGAATGTAAATATCAGAGCACTTTCATGTAGAATCACCAACATTACACAATTCATATTCTGGATCTGTGCACACTTCACTGACACTTTGGAAGTCAGTGGTTTCCCTAATACGCCTACCTTGTACTCACTTTGAGTTTGGCTGAACTCAGACAGGGGTCTACCAGAGTTCTGTGTTCAAGGGGCATTGCAAATGCTATATGTGAATGGCGGCAGACATATTGCATGTGTCTCCTCTGCCCATGTGCATACTACATTATTTCACTGGACATGGCTTACAAATGACAAGTTCAAAGACAAAATTAGACTCTGCAATCCAATAACTTATTCTCTTTCAGAGGTTATGGGCAACTGGAAACCCATTCAGGGATATTGTAGGGTTATCCCATGCAAGCTGGTGAAGAAGCTTGAATCTGGATCCTGCCAAAACTACAGATTACAGCTGAAATATGGTTCTCAGCAAGACCAGAGTCCTTCTTTTTTTTATTTTTTTTATTTTTTTTGAGACAGAGTTTCGCTCTTGTTACCCAGGGTGGAGTGCAATGGCGTGATCTCGGCTCACCGCAACCTCCGCCTCCTGGGTTCAGGCAATTCTCCTGCCTCAGCCTCCTGAGTAGCTGGGATTACAGGCACACGCCACCATGCCCAGCTAATTTTTTGTATTTTTAGTAGAGACAGGGTTTCACCATGTTGACCAGGATGGTCTCGATCTCTTGACCTCGTGATCCACCCGCCTCTGCCTCCCAAAGTGCTGGGATTACAGGATTGAGCCACCGCGCCCGGCCAGAGTCCTTCTTTTCTGGGAAGTTACAGCAGAGGGCACCTTATGCTATTCTAGGGTATACACAACTAGCATGGTAGTTGAGCAGTGTCTTTGGAATTAGACAGACCTAGCTTTGAATCTTAGTTTTACCACTTTCTTTATAAACTTGAGCAATTATTTTCCCTTTTAAGTATTTCAGACTTTTAAAACAATCTGTAAAATGGAGCCAATAGTAATGTAAACTACACAGACTGCTTGTAGGATTAAATGGGATGTTGTAAATTAAGTTTAGCACTGTGCTTGGCATAAGTTGGTGTCTATAATAGAAGAAAAGCTATGACAAAACACAAACCTAAGGAACACCCTCACTAAAGACCTTCTGGCCCTGCTACCTGCTTATCTTGCTCCTCATTGCCTTTGTCTGGTAGAGGGTGGAGTGAGCAACACAATTGGAAAATAGGAAGAAACTGAAAGCATTAAAAAATGGTAAAATGAAAGTAAAACTGTCATTATTAGAAGGTGGTATGACTGTATTCCTGAAAAACCCATGGTAATCAACTAACCATTACCAGTACTAGTAGTAGATGGAGGTGGGGAGAGAACTTGGTAAGGTAGCAGAATACAAAATTAATATGCAGAAGTAAAAAACTTTTGTATATACAAAGGATAATTAGAACATATACTGGAGGAGAGCCGGGCGCAGTGGCTCAAGCCTGTAATCCCAGCACTTTGGGAGGCCGAGGTGGGTGGATCACGAGGTCAAGAGATCGAGACCATCCTGGTCAACATGGTGAAACCCCGTCTCTACTAAAAATACAAAAAATTAGCTGGGCATGGTGGTGCGTGCCTGTAATCCCAGCTACTCAGGAGGCTGAGGCAGGAGAATTGCCTGAACCCAGGAGGCAGAGGTTGCGGTGAGCCGAGATCGTGCCATTGCACTCCAGCCTGGGTAACATGAGTGAAACTCCGTCTCCAAAAAAAAAAAAAAAAAAAAAAGAGAAGATGTATTGGAGGAGAAAATCCCCTTTACAGTAGCAACACAAGGAACAAATACTCAGAAACAAAATATGTAAAACCTTTTTGAGAAAAATGGTAAATCATTTTCAAATATATAAATGCAACCCCCTTTACTTTTGAGACAGAGTTTTGCTCTGTCACCCAGGCTGGAGTGCTGTGGTGCAGTCTCGGCTTACTGCAACCTCTGCCTCCTGGGCTCAAGTGATTCTCCTGCCTCAGCCTTCCTAGTAGCTTGGATTATAGGCATCCACCACAATGCCTGGCTAATTTTTGTATTTTTAGTGATGAGAGTTTGCCATTTGGCCAAGCTGGTCTTGAACTCCTGACCCCAGGTGATCCGCCTGCCTCAGGCTCCCAAAGTGCTGGGATTACAGGTGTCAGCCTCTGTGCACGGCCATAAATGCAATCTTGAACAAATAGATATACTGTATTCTAAGGGATAGAAAGACTCAACAATTCTTCTGAAGGTAATTTATAAACTAATGCAATCCCAATAAAAATGCCAACAGATTTCTCTGGTTAGGGGCACAATTAGACAAGCTGGCTCTAAACTTATGGTCAAAAGTAAGCAAAAATATCCAGGAAATTCTTAAAAGGAAGAACTATGATAGTACTGAGTTTAATGCTATCCATTAATAAAAGACTGTATACTCTTAATAATTAAAACAGTATGGGCCGGGCGAGGTGGCTCACGCCTGTAATCACAGCACTTTGGGAGGTAGAGGCGGGTGGATCACCTGAGGTTGAGAGTTTGAGACCAGCCTGACCAACATGGAGAAACCCCGTCTCTACTAAAAATAAAAAATTAGCCAGGTGTGGTGGCACATGCTTGTAGTCCCAGCTACACAGGAGGCTGAGGCAGGAGAATTCCTTGAATCAGGGAAGCAGAGGTTGCATGAGCCAAGATCACGCCATTGCACTCCAGCCTGGGCAACAAGAGTGAAACTCCGTCTTAAAAACAAACAAACAACAACAAAACAGTATGGCACTTATGCATAAATAGACTGACAAACAGAGCAGAACAAAATGTCCAGGAATAGAGCGTGGATATATTAGTATATGAGAGAGGTAGCATCTCAAATTGGTAGAATAAACAGGTATCTTTCAAATAAATGGTTTTAGGACAATTGGATAGCCTTCTTGAAAAAGATAGGCAAATTCATAGTTTGTATCATATACTTGGGTTAACTTCAAATTATTAGAGAATTTAATTTGGAAAAAAATCATACATAAACAGTGCCTTCATGAAAATACTGGAAGAATACATGGAACAATTCTTTTAGAACCTTATTGAGAGGACTTTCTACTTAAGACAATAAAACCATAAAATAAAGGATTAATTTATTCTACTATGTAGAATATGGTGTGTTCTGCATACTATAACACACTATAAGCAAAGCCAAAAGACAAACTACAGCCTGAAAAAGTTGTAAACCTTATTAGACAAAACACTGATCTGCATTATATATAAAGAGTATCCAATAACCCAACAGAAAAAATTGGCAAATGACATAAACAGTCCACAGAAAAAGAAATACTAATGATCCCTAAAGACATGGAAAGATGGTCAAACTTAGAAGATAGATGCAAATTAAAATCACACCTTTTTTTCTCACAGCAGATTGACAAAATTCAGAAGTTTCGCAGCACACTCTTTTGGCAAGATGAGGAGATACTGCCATCTCATACTTTGTTGGTGAGAGTATAAAATGGTACAATTCCTGTGGAAAACAATTTTACAAGTATTTATTATAAATTTCAAAGACGTTTTCCTTTTGACCCAATAATTCCAATTCTGATAATTATTCTCACATTTAAGTTTGTCTTGGTAACAGCTTTTCAGAGGACCCAAACTAACACACACCTTTATGTGTGACAGGTGGAAAAAAAATATATTTGTATTTGCCTATATTTATACAAAAACACAAAAAAGATATAGAAGAAAAGAAGTTAGGGGAAGCAATAGAAACGGGGTGATATTATGGATTAGGTGGAGAAAGGGAAGAGGGCAACACTTTTGAAACCATGTGAGTGTATTATCTACGCAAAAAAAATTTGCAAAAAAAAAAAATTAAAGGCTCTTAAGATAACTCTTAGAGAAAGATTTCTAAAAATCTATTGTGGCTAGGAGTGGTGGCTCACACCTGTAATCCCAGCACTTTGGGAGGCCGAGGTGGGTGGATTGCTTGAGGTCAGGAGTTCTAGACCGGCCTGACCAACATGGTCTATTAAAAATACAAAATTAGCTGAGCATGGTGATTCACTCCTGTAATCCCAGCTGCTCAGGAGGCTGAGGCAGGAGAATCACTTGAACCTGGGAGGCGGAGTTTGCAGTGAGCCAAGATCGCACCATTGCACTCCAGCCTTGGTGACAGAGCAAAAACTGTCTCAAAAGTAAATAAAAATCTATTGTGAAAAACAGTCACGTATCACTTAGTGATGGATAAATTCTGACAAATTAGTCACTGGACAATTTCACTGTTCTGCGAGCATCATAGAGTATATTTACACCAACCTATATGGTATCGCCTACTACACACTGAGGCTATATATTGGATAGCCTATTGCTGCTAGACTATAAACCTGTATAGCATGTTACTGCACTGAATAATGTAGCCAGTTGTAACAAATTGGTAAGTATTTGTGTACCTAAACATAGAAAAGGCACAGAAAAAATACAGTTTAATCTTAAGAGACCACAATTGTGTATGCAGTCCATCATTAACCAAAAATTTATTATGTGGTACATAACTATAATTATAGACTCATGGAAAATTACAAAGATAGTACAGAGAGAACATATATACTTTTTGCTCAGTTTTCCCCAATGATTACATTTTATATAATTATAGTAAAAATAATCAGAACCAGAAATTTACATTTATATAATGTATGTGATAGTTTTATGCCACTTTATCACAAGTGTAGATTTGTGTAACCAATACTGCTATCAAGGCACAGAACTATTGCATCATTATAAATAACTAGGAGAAAGACTTTGATTGTATATACTAGAGACAAAGCTGACAGCTGTGGCGTTAGGAATTTAGGTCTGAACCAGGGCTCAAACCCAGAATGATATGTTTTAAAGAAAACATTTTGTGGTGCATTTCTCCAAGGGTAAGGTTGCGGAGGCGTCAGTCAAATAGATCAATAATGTGTTCCTGTCTCCATCCTCATTTTGATATTGGCTGAGACATGCTAGGATAAAGAATAAAAGCTGCATTTTATTATGAAAATTTATCAAGATAATAACCATTAAATAACACCAGGTGTAAATATTAAGAAAGCTAATTTGAAAGCTGATTCTTAATTCTGAACATTAAATCAGCCTTACAAAGGTTTCAGCTGAGGTTTCAGCTCAGATTTCAGTATCTTTATACCATAAGGGCCAGTTATCATGAATTAAATTAAACGCCCTAAGAGACTGATTCCTCAGATCAGTCAACAATGCATAAGAGCCTTGCTGATGGGAATGTGAATTATAAAAACTCTTCTGGAGGGAAATTTCCCTAGAGAGATCAAAGGCTTTAAAAATATGCCAGTTTTTAGACTCAGTAATTTCATTTTTAGAAGTTTTTCTTAAGGAAATAAGTGTGTGTATAAAAATTGATTACCTAGTATGCTCATCAAAACATTTATGGGAGGAAAACTGGAAGCAACCTAAGTGACTGGTTTGAACCTAAAAGGCTAAGACTTGCAGAGAGGAATTTCGGACAAAAACCTTATATGTAGCAATAGTTACCTATGTGTGTTTCTACAAGGTATATCAAAATAAATAATTAAAGAAGAATGAATAAAAAGGACTAAAGAATGATAAAAAAGTAGGTAAATAAGTAGGAAAATAAAAATTGAAAATATTCTTTCTATACATTAATACACATTTAATCACAAAATTTGATTTAAAATTGCACATTAAAAAGGAATCCTCATTGAACTAAATTAAGTAAATGGAAGATGGAGTGTGGAGCCAGGTTTCTTACTACTGGAGTGGGAATTTACAGATAAGGAGGGGAGGAGGCTAGCATGATCCATGTAGTAGTGGATTAAAGTTGACAATACCAGTATGAACTCAAGTTTAGCTTAATATAGATACATATGGCTACAAATAGAAATATGTAGAAATATTTACAAATATGTGTATATATACCAGTTAGTAGACATACCTATTTCCTTGCTTTATCAGCTGAGAGGGTCCAAAAGACCAGGAGCACTAGAAGCAATGAGCATACCTGGCTCCCAAATTTTCATTTTTAATACCATCCTCCAATAAAAGGAAGCAGGGCTTCTTAGAGAAACGGCTGATTTTAGGACTGGCTCAGAAAACATACAAGATGAGCTTGAGATTTAGACATTTTGCCCAGAACCTATGATTTCAGGAGGTTCTTCTTTCCCATATGGGGACAGTGAAAGTAATTTCAGCCATTCTATTCTTCCTGTGCCTGAGAAATGTCACATTAAGAGTAGAAAAAATATAGAGTTTTGGAGATAACTGTGTACTTACCAATGTATTGATTGCAATCAAAAATCTCTGCCTCATAATGGGACAGGAAACGGGGTACATGAGCTAGCTCTGGAATGGGAGATTCTTTCCTGAAGAAGGAGGAATGATGAAAACTGAAGAAGTAAGTGAAGTCCTCAAACTTGCAAGAGAGCTGGGTTACAAAACTCATTGAAGTGCTCAGTGGATAATTATTAGTGGAGAGACACAGAGGCAGTTAGCAAATCACTGGAAGGTCACAGGTCAGAAGCCTGAAAGACGAGAGCAAGACTCAGTGATTTTGAAGTAAATAGGGTAGAGGAGGGACAGGGGAGTATTTCTCAGCAGTTTCCTGTAAAAATAACCACTTGGGTTTGTTTTCTGGTAGAGACACAACTCTCAACAATTCATTAGTTCGCTCCACCCGCAACTCTTCTATTCTCTAGCAGTTTTGCCTCCCTCACCAAACCAAATCCCATACCCTCCTTATGAAAAATTGAGGATTATTTCTTGGACTGATGCAAGGTCGCAGATATATTTGAATGCCACGTGGCTAAAAATACAGATCCAGTCTGCCTTCCAGTTCAATGACTCATCCTGTCACTAGAGGTGGAGAGCAAGAGCATGAAGTAGAAGTACCAGCTTTCCAACAGCAATATTGACTAATCCCTGAGGCAGGGGAAAGAGTCTGGTTTACAGAGGCATTTGTGAATTCATGGGAAGTAGCTCTTCTTCCATGTTGGGAAGAGCTTCCTAAACATGCCAAGTCTTATGCAAAACAAACTTGAGAAAGCTCCACACCCAACCTACTGTTTGATTGCTAGAGGCCTAAATAGCCGTGGTAGGGTTTGGGGATGGGGTGGGATGAGGGATGGATCTCTGCTCCAAACCTGTGCCTTTAAGCTCCTTTTACTTTGTCTGATACCAAACACCGCGTACCAGAAAAGCCTCAAATACTTGAACTCCAACCCCAGTAAATATCCATCCAAGCCCTTCCTGATTTAGCTGCAAACTATGTTCAACTGGTTGCATTTTGTTTCTGACCTATTTCTTTTCTTGTTTGTAGCATTACTCTTGCCTCCAGAATTCCCAATTGATCCTCATTTTAAAACTTGATTCAGCTTTATTTAAGATTTCGGTTTAAACTCACTTTGGATCTTCCTGCTCCTTGCTGCCCCATCCCAGTTTGGTCCTTAGTGCTTAAATCCTAACAGTGATATATTTGACTGATGCCTCAATCAGGACCACCAGGTTTGGTCATAAGCATGAAAGAAGGCAAGTTACACTGCTCCATCTTATCCACATGGATTTCATAAAAGGGCCTGATAACTTATTGAAATCCATCCTCCCTTCTCTGGACTCTTAATGTTGAGAACTGAAACCATCTGCTCCTACATAGCTTACTATCTACATTAACATGATTTTAATTTCAATTGTCTTCACATCCCAAGACTTTGTACTCCTAGCTTCAAAATGACCACTTTTCTTTTTTCCACCAATCCTTATATTCTGTCATAGCTCTTACCCTATCCTAATCAAGCCCTTTCCATTGCCCTCACCTCTGCTCTGACAGACTTGCCTTAAACTAGACTTCAAAATCTGAATAAATCAAATCTTGTATTTTCTCCTCCAAAAAACTATCATATTATGCCTCCGTTATCACTGTAAGCAATAAAATAATCTTTGTCTTATCAATAAGTTGTTCTGGTAATATTTAGGGACTTGGAATTTAATCAGTTTCCTGACATTATTTCCTACAGATTCCAGAAAATGTAATGCTGCATTAGGAGGGCAGTGACTTAATAACCTCAAGTTTCCCTTATAAAGAATATCAGCTGGGCATGGTGACTCACACCTGTAATCCCAGCACTTTGGGAGGCTGAGGTGGGCAGATCATGAGGTCAGGAGTTCAAGACCAGCCTGGCCAATATGGTGAAATCCTGTCTCTACTAAAAATACAAAAATTAGCCAGGCACCGTGGCATATGCCTGTAGTCTCAGCTACTTGGGAGGCTGAGGCAGAAGTATCGCTTGAACCTGGGACACGGAAGTTGCAGTGAGCCAAGATCACGACACTGCACTCCACCCTGGGTGACAGAGCAAGATGTCATCTCAAAAAAAAAAAGAATATCAAATAAAGTGAATAGTAGTTCCTGGAATACAACCTGAACTCCAGTTTCACTTTTCAATTGATGTATACTATTGCCTTTCCTGTTCTAGCTCATTTGTAATTTTTAGGTATCATTAAAACTTTTCTTAGATCAGTAAAACTCTCCATCCACTTGTTGAAATTTTTGCTCTATATTGTTTAGCATAGGCTTTGAGATAGCTTTTGAATACTGCCTCCAAGAAGCCAGCAGCTAGTGGGTTTGACAGCTATTTCCTCTGTCCTCGAGTCAGTGCCAGAGCAGCTTCTGTAGGTAATCTCCTCGCATGGCTGGCTGGCAATTTATTTTGATCTAAGATATTCTCTAAGGAAGAGTTTCCATAAATAGACTTGCTGCTAGAGCTGGTGGAGGCGTCTTGCCTAGTAATTAAGTTTTCTTGTACAAGGAGTTACATAGTTTTGTATGTGCACAAGTGAAAGTGCGTATGACATGTGTGGGTAGGTATACACCCAACTTGTTAGTGATGTTCTCAACTAGGAGTTCATGTTTCAGAAGGAAGGAAATGATTGCTTATTCTACCATTTTAGAATTCGCATAATATATCTAGGGGAAATATTTTTTAAATATGCTATGACCTTTTTATCTTGTAAGGAGTGAAGGAAATCCTTATCCTATTCCAGTTTGAATAATGTTCAGACTCAAATGGTACTATAAGATGATATGGTAGGTGCAGGGAGATAGCACTGTTAACACATAGTTCACATGCAGAGTCTGAAAGTGTCTGTTTTCTGAACTTTAATTTTCCATGACCAGGACAGTGCTATACACAGCTATTCCTTAACGTAAACTTATTTGGTGACTTCCACTGTCCTGCTTTTGTGCTCCAGATCTTTAACAGGTGGCAAAGAAGGAAGGACCCTTCTTGGTAAAGAAGACAAATATGATAAGACCAAATGAATGTGCTCCAACTTTTCAGTGATTATTAAGTGCAAATATCCTCCTCATAAGACATAGCATTTTCTTAGTTTGAAGACAATGAGAGGATCAAGACCAATTTTGTAGACATACCAGAATGCTAGAAATCGAATTGCACTAAGAATCATTTGTATTGAGTCAACCAGTTTTTTCTAATATGTTCTTCTGCAAAATTCAGCTAAAATGTTTCAGCTGTTTCACAAGTGTTTGGTTTTAATTTTTAAATGTGTTTTAGCTTTTAAAAATGTGAATACGCAGCAGCACACAAACTTAAATGTGTTCTCTACTGTCTTAGTCTGCTTACGTTTCTGTAGTAAAATACCACAGACTGGGTAATTTATAAATAATCGAGATTTATTTATCACATTTCTGGAGACTGGGAAGTCTAAAATCAAGGTGCTGGCAGGTTTCGTGTCTGTTTGGTGGTGTTTGTTGTTTGCTGTACTTTCTGCATCCAAAATGGCATCTTGCTGTGTGCTCGAGAGGACAAGTGCTGTGTTCTCACATAGGGGAAGGCAATGAATAAAAAGAGACAAACTCTCTCTGAAGCCTCTTCTGTAAGGGCATTAATCCATTCATGGGGGAGCAGAGGCTTTATGACTTAATAACTTCCCAAAAGTCTGAAACTCTTAATATCACCATAACAGGGATTAAGTTTCAACACATGAATTTTGGAGGGGAACCATTTAAACCATAACATCTACCAATTTTAAACACAGTTTAGACTACCAAAGCATTAATTTGTATACAACTTGGAATAGATCTTCTCCTCTGAAGTCTCTATGTAACTGAAGAACAACCTAAGAATGCAAGGCTATAAGGGAATAAATTTGTGGTTTTTCTAAGCCACTAGGTTTGTGGTAATTTGTTTCAACAGGTATAGGAATTAATACATATCCCCATATCAAATATGGAGTTTCTAGGCTTATAGCTGTTGCCAATTTCTTAGGGTGTCCGGTCACCATCCTCCCTACCTGAAGATTTTTATTGCATCCTTCCATCTTCATACTTTAGCCTTTAATAAAATGTGCTTCCTTTTACTTTGTCTTCCTGTCTGGAGAGGGTTTCTCTTTTATCATATGTTCCTTTCTAAAGAGAAATTCGTCACTCCCATTTCCTGGGACTATATTGGTGGAATGGTTGTAGGGGAACATAATTAGATATTGGGCATGTGATTGTGTATGGGATATCAAGGAAAAATACAGATCTATATAGTGTTACAATATTAAAATTACTAGCTTAATTTCTGTCCCCACATAAGATATGAGCTCTAAGAATTCTGAGATTCCCATGTCTATTTTCTTTCCAACTTCTAGCACAGGGCCTATTATCCAATATATAATTGCTCAAAGTCAGGGAATAAGATGATCAAACCAATGGGTGATAAATGATTGGCACTGGGATCCTTTGGAGGACTAGGAGCAGAGGATCGAAGCAATAAGATTTGCAGGTTATTAAGAGTTTTCAAGCTATCTCAGTCACCATAAGCATCAATCTGTATTATCCCAAATAATAGTTATTAAATTAATTATCAAGTACACATACTATAGAGGGAGAATTCTCTACTATAAATATTAAAATCTATGAACAGTCTCCTGAGAAGAGCTAAGGAAGCTTCACAAAGTTTAAACTGCCTTCACTTTCCCAAATATATCCCCTCTTTATTTTCTTCTCCAGAACACTGAGGCCCCATAGTCAGCTGAACTAGCTAGCCAGGGGGACTCTCTCAGAGCATTTCAACTGAGATTTGAGTAGCCAGCCCACTCTGCTGTGATATTTGCATTTCATTCTAAATTGGTCTATAACATTATAAATTTCACACTCCTACATTTCTGTTATAACATCATAATCATAAAAATGACATTTTGGTCTTCTCTTTTGCAAGTGAAATGAGCATTTCCACATATAAATAGAGAAGAAAAATTGTTGGTCATCTTCCTAAAATGTCTAGGGCTTGATGCAAGCCTGAGGCTTAATTTGTCAGTGTCTGGGATGAACCACTGGTATGTACAGTTTTCTCAGTGTACTTAAGAGCTGCTGAGACTCATGCCTCGGGTCTCTTGAATCATGGGATAACCCAGCTGACTCTTTTTTTGGTAAAACATAGGGAACCTGAGATCAGATACACCATTTGGTGTGTCTGAAATGATTTATCTCCTGAAATCTTTTACCATCTCTTATTCCTTACCCTTACAGGATTTCCAACAGAAGGGCAGAGTGGAGAAGCCTCTTCACTGAAGGAAGCACTCAGAATCCTGTGGGCCTAGTGTGCTAAGTAAAGAGAGTGCAGGGCTTTGTGGCCAATGCTCACCTCCAGAGCAGAATCAAGGGATATGTCAGGAAAGGGGCTGGAAGGAAGCAAAGGAGCCCCAAATGCATTTTCACAAAGATCAGGGACATTTACTCCTGGTATTTATGAAGATTTCTAGTAATGATATGATAGTTATTCTTATCTTATGGAATTTAGCCATCAGGAAGCTCATGTTTGAATAGGACAAAGAAACTAATAAACTTTTTAAACAGGGTCAGGGACATAGAGAGGAGCTGGCCTAGTTGACCTTGTCGGCATCTTTAAAACTTTTTAAATTTTTAAAATAAAAAAAAATTCATAAACTCGTTCAGTGTCTGAAGGATGGGAACTAGAGTGGGAAACTGTATCCTGATTTGAGATGTATCTAGGCAAGAAGCCAGCCTGGGAAGATATTGGTGAAAGCTGGAAAGAGGGCAAGAAGCCAAACCCTCAGCCTATAGAACATAAAATTAATTTTTTCAGGGTTATCTTGAAAGGACTCAGGTTTCCATCTCATTTCATCCTAAGAGAAGGAAAAGTGTAAGTCTTTATGTTATGAAGGTAGGGTCAGCTATTTCTTCAGAAATTGATTGAAACTATAAAAAAGCCTGTGGTCTGCTCCACCCCAGACCAACTGAATTGAACATCTGCAAGATGGGGCCCAGAAATGTGATTTAATGTGTGATTCTCAGGTATATAATAGGGTAGGTTGAGAAGCATTTGCCTTAGTCACGTGCATTAGCCTTTCCTTCCATTTACTCCTCAACCCAGTCTTCCAGAAGCGCTGGCTCTCCTCAGGCTCAAAAATGACCTCTATGCCAAGCAATCCAATAAGAATTTTCCCCTTCGGTAATATTCCACCTGTTTACCATTTCCTCCCTTTGTTATGTAATTACTGTATTGCTTTCTGTAAAATTATACATATTACAAAAATTAATAATGGAATATAGACTTGATTAATGTAAAAAGAAAATCACCCCAAATCCTGTCACTCAGAAGCAGCTGTTTTGTTTTGTTTTTGAGACAGTGTCTATCCCTGTTGCCCAGGCTGGAGTGTAGTGGTGTGATCATGGCTCACTGCAGCCTTGGTTTCCTGGGCTCAAGCAATCCTCCTGCCACAGCCTCCTGAGTAGCTAGGACTACAGGTGTGCACCACTGAACCTGGCTAATTTTTAATTTTTATTTTTAGTAGAGACAAGGTCTTGTTATGTTGCCCAATCTAGTCTTGAAGTCCTAAGCTGAATTGATCCTTCCACCTCAGCCTCCCAAGGTGCTGGGATTGTAGGTGTGAGTCACTGCACCCAGCCAGCAGCAACTGTTTTTAACATTTGCAAAATCCATGACGTTCAAACAAAATTGGGCACGAGGGCCCGGAGAAGTTCAGAGACCTTTCAGAATAGAACTCCCTGTCCTCTCCTACACAGGAAGGGAATTTTCCTCCCTCTGAGCTCCAGAAATGCTGGTGAAATACCAGATTTATGAATTGCTTTCTTTTCAAGGATACTAGGATTTGTTTTTTAAAAGGCCAAGATAGCCAATACACATGGCCATTGTATTTACTGATACCAGAGAAGCCAACATCTAAGCACCCACACAAGCTTCCCCTACCACTAGCTTCAGTTAGTATAGTTTAGCAGTGTGCTCCCATTGTTAGAGCAGGCAGATAGCCAGACATGAGCAGGAGGAGGAGCCCCTGAGGAAAGGGAGGTCTAGAAAAGCTCACACCCCAGAGACCACCCCAAACATGCATACTAGGTATGAGCAGAGAGGAGGGGAAATACCTACGCAGAAAGGAACACCCTGAAATGCCCCCTTAAGATGCCCAGTAATTGCTTGCTCTGCAGTTAACCTGTCAGAATATAGTTAGCTACATGCCAATAAGGAGGGGAAGACAGCAAGGGAGAAATTCCTAAGAGATACATAGGTGCATTAAGTATAGATCTGACCACTCTACAACGTTTCTGTGGTGGTAGTAATGAGCAATGCAGGTAGAATTCACATCCAACATGGGGACCATGCGTGCAGACCAACTAATACTAAGGTAGGCTCCCACAGGCCTGGATGGGAACTAGGTGGGGATAAACGCAGGGACTTAAGGCAGAAGTGGAAAAACTAGACAAAGAAAAAAGGCAGAGACTTAAGTAAGACAGAGGTGAGAACCTCAGGAAAATCTGATATGAAAACCCAATGCAGAACTCTTGGGGCTGCTGCTGTTGGCTCATTCTCTGTTAGCAGCCCTCTTTGCCTTATCTTTTAGAGTGTACTGTCCCTCCAAATATACTCTCTGCTCTCTATTTTCCTTCAATTAATTCTCCTCTTGGCTAAATTATCTCTTGGCTGATTCTTTCTTCCAAATGACCGAGGACTCTGCATTTCCCAGTAACACCATCGTGTAAACACTGGGACCAATGCCCCATCCCTTTAACACAAGCAATAGAGGGAGGAGCTACAGGAGCCCATTTTGGCTGGGTTTTGACTTTTAAGGCAGAGAATCTTGAAATTGGAATGAGCCAGGGCCGGGAGTTTGATCTTCACACTGGAGGAACCCATAGGACGATATGAGTTCCTATGGCATGGAACTCCTGTGCAGTGGAGGAGCTGTCGGAAAATAATGACTCTGTTATTGCATGCTGGGTTTCTTATGTGTGAAGTAAACAAAATTAATGAAACCCTCAAACTAAATAACAGAGAGAAGCTCTCTAAAAGAAAATAGCTATTTGGGAATAGAGCATTGCAATAGGCATATGCGTGCCATAGTAAACTATGTGCATATTCAGGGAGCTAATGAAGACAAGGATTTTGGTGTTTGTTTTTGTTTGGTTTTGTGACAGACAGGATCTCACTCTATTGCCCAGGCTGGAGTGCAGTGGTACCATCATAGCTCACTGTGGCCTCAAACTCCTGCACTCAAGTGATCCTCCAACCTCAGCCTCCCGAATAGCTGGGACTACAGGCATGTGCCACCATGCCTGGCTAATTTTAAGTTTTTTTGTAGAGACAGGGTCTCACTATATTGCCTAGGCTGGTCTCGAGCTTCTAGTCTCAGGCAATCTTCCACCTTCACCTCCCAAAGCACTGAAATTACAGGTGTGAGCCACTGCACCCAACCAAGACAAGAGTTTTTAAGGGAAAAATCAGGAGGATTACACAATTGTTTTAAGATAATTATCCTTGGCTGCAAAGACCAATAACAAGGGTGATGCCAGTCTGAGATTGGACAGGCAGTTATTAGGCAGATGTCCTCACAAAAGTATTTCTTGTATAAGGTTGAGATGGCCTTTGTGCAAGGCTGCAGTTTCTGCAGATTCTTTTGTGATTGTTTTTGTTATCAGGCATTTATGCAAGAGAGCTTTCTCTTCATAATCTTCTCTGGCTCTATTTGTTAGAGTGTTTTTTGTTTTGTTTTGTTTTTAACACAAGTGACTCCATTTTGATTCTGACAACTTTCACAAAACAATGCATATAAGTATTTAGCAATGTAAGGTACACAGTAAGAGCTGCTTAAATGTAGCCATCATGACAACCAACATATATTTATTGTTTACTTTCTACCAGAGGCTGCTCTGGGTGTTGGAGACATGGCAATGAACAAAACAAAATCCCTGCCCTCCTAGATCTTATGTTTTGGTAAAAGGACACAGATAATAAACAAATAAACATAGTACTATATATCAGATTCTAATAAAAATATAAAATTGAGTAAGAGAAGAATGAAGAGATTGCTGTTTAAGGATTGATCACGGAAAGTCTGTCTGAGGAGGTGATATTTCAGCAGAGACCTAAGTGAAGTGAGGGAGAGAGCAATGCCGGTACCTTGGATGAAAGAAGAGCAGAGGCTATAGCAGTTGCAAAGGCCCCAGGAGGGGCAGGAACAGCAGGCAAGCCAGTGTGACTGATAATGCTGTTAAGAAAGGAGAAAGTGGTAGGAAATGATTTTGAAGTTCCTCAGGGCCAGATTATGTAGGGGCTTGTAGGCCAAGATTAAACTTTGGGTTGACTTTGAATTTCATTCTACGTACGATGTAAAACCACTAGACGGTTGAGCCAGGATGTAACATGATCATATTTATTTATTTTTATTTATGTATTCTTTTGAGACGGAATCTCACTTTGTCACCAGGCTGGAGTGCAGTGGCACAATCTCGGCTCACTGCAACCTCTGCCCCCTGGGTTCAAGCAATTCTCCTGCCTCAGCCTCCCGAGTAGCTGGGACTACAGGCACGTGCCACCATACCCAGCTAATTTTTGCCTTTTTTTAGTAGAGACAGGGTTTCATCATGTTGGCCAGGATGGTCTCAATCTCTTGACCTCGTAATCCACCCACTTGGCCTCCCAAAGTGCTGGGATTACAGGCATGAGCCACTGTGCCTGGCCCATATATATGTTTTAAAAGAACCACCCTGAATGCTCTTTGAGAACTGACTATAGGAGTAGGAGTGAAAGCAGGACAATCAGTGCATAGATTCATGAAAGCAATTGCAGAAGGCTTGAACCCTAAGGTGTTTGCAAGGTAGTTGGCAAGAAGTGACAAGCTGACAGAATTCACTGATGGAATAGAACTGGTGTGTGAGAGAAAAGAGGACCAACAATGGCACCAGGGATTTTGGCCTGAGTAACTGGGTGAAAGGAGATGCCCTTTACTGAGGTGGGGGACACTGTGGAGGAGCAGAAGCATTCAGTTTTAGAGATCTTAAATTTGACATATCTAGCTGACACTAAATGGAAATATTGATTAAGTAGTTGCATATATTACTATTGAATACAAAGCAGAGTCTAGGTCTGAAGGTAAAAATGTGAGTTATCAGAATATAATAGCATTTAAAGTTATGGGAATAGATCAGATCATGTAGGGTGTGAATATAGATTCTAATAAAAAGGAAAAGAGGACTGCGACCAGAGCCCTGGGGCACTCCAACATTCAGAGATCTGAAAGATGAGAAAGAGCAGTTGATAGAGAAAGAAAATCAGGAGAGTATGATGTCTCAGAAGGCTTGTTAAGAATGTTTTTAAGGAAAGAGTGAGTGATCGACTATGTTAATGCTGCTCAGAGTATGTAAGAGGTAGACTGAATTGAATGTTAGATTTTATAACCTGAATGCCATTTGGGGGGCCACCCACGAACATTCTCAATGGAATGGTAGAAATCAATGTTTGAATTCAAGAGAGAATGGGAGGAGAGACAATGGAGACAGGTGGTATAGATCAGAGTTTTGCTCTTTCTAAAGACAGGCCGAGCCACACACTAAAAGGCACTGTAGAAAGGAAGCACTTTTGTGTTCTTTTTTTAAAAATTGCTTTAGGTTTTGGGGTACATGTGAAGAACGTGTGAGATTGTTGCATAGGTACACACATGGCAGTGTGGTTTGCTGCCTTCCTCCCCATCACCTATATCTGGCATTTCTCCCCATGTTATCCCTCCCCAACTCCCCACCCCTGTTGTCCCTCCCCTATTTCCCCCCAACAGACCCCAGTGTGTGATGCTCCCTCCCCTGTGTCCATGTGTTCTCATTGTTCAACAGCCGCCTATGAGTGAGAACATGCAGTGTTTGATTTTCTGTTCTTGTGTCAGTTTGCCGAGAATGATGGTTTCCAGGTTCATCCATGTCCCTTCAAAGGACATGAACTCATTGGTTTTTATGGCTGCATAGTATTCCATGGTGTATATGTGCCACATTTTCCCTGTCCAGTCTATTATCAATGGGCATTTGGGTTGGTTCCAAGTCTTTGCTATTGTAAACAGTGCCGAAATGCCTAATCTCTAGTGGATCATTCCAATATTCGCTCAGCACACAAACATGCATAAAATGCATTCTTAAATAAAGAACACAAAAGTTCTTTATTTATTTTCCTTTGGGTATATACCCAGTAATAGGATTGCTGGGTCAAATGGTAATTCTATTTTTAGTTCTTTGAGAAATCCCCAATCTTCTTTCCACAGTGAATGAACTAATTTACAATTCCACCAACAGTGTGTAAGTGTTCCCTCTTCCCCAAGGCCTTGCCAACATCTGTCATTTTGACTTTTTAACAATAGCCATTCTGACTGGTGTGAGATGGTATCTCATTGCAGTTTAGATTTGTATTTCACTAATTACTAGTGGTGTTGAGCATTTTTTCATGTTTGTTGGCCACTTCTATATCTTGTTTTGAGAAATGTCTGTATATCCATTGCTCACTTCTTAATGAGGTTATTTGATTTTTCTTGTTGATGTGTTTATTAAGTTCCATATAGATTCTGGATGTTACTCCTTTGTAAGACATTTTTTTAAAGCCTTTCAATAGACTAAGAGATGAGAGGAAAATAAAGCAAGCAGATAGAATCTGAAGAAGCAAAAGATAGTCTGGGCACTTGGGCTTTGACATAATCCTGCATTTAAATCCTAGCGCTGCCATTAAACCATGTAACATTGGGCAAGAATCTTCATCTCACTGAACTATAGTTTCTGAATCTGTAAAATGGGTATATCAATGCCTTTGTCATAGGTTATTTTGAGGATTAAATGAAATAATATATATATATATAAATAGTTAATAGCACATAGCAAAAAGTTCATGTATTTGTTATTATAACTTATTAATAATAATTGATTTCTGCCTTGCCTGAGTGTGAGAAAATTATCTAATTGTTTTACTACTTAGGCTACCTTCTGCATACTTTGATACCTTTGTGGTCCAGACCAATTGACACATTCCCTTTTTTGCTATTCTCTTGGAGTTCTAATTTCTAGTCTAGAGGATATCTTTTTCCCAGGTGATTTTTCCCTAGGTGATTGACACTATTCTTCACACAAGATTTAATTTTCCATCTTGTAAAGAGAAATATGAAATTGCACTTTTGTAGACTTAGGCACAATCATATCCGGATACAATAAGAGCCACTATATCATATATAATAATACATATAGGACTTCTAGATGGGGAATCATTTTTTGGCAATATGGAAAAGTACCACAGATTTTTTTAAAGTGGTAACATTATCATTATTATATGATGAAGATGGTGGTTTAACAAGCTTCATTTATTGAGAGCTAAATAATGTGTACACATGTATACAGAATGTGGAATGATAGACAATGGAGACTTGGAAGGATCGGGGAGTGGGAGAAAGTGGAAGATGAGCAATTACTTAATTGGTACAATGTACATTATTTGTGTGATAGTTACACTAAAAACCCTGACTTCACCCCTATGCAATATATCTAAGTAACACAATTACACTTGTACCCCATAAATTTATACAAATTAAAAAAAAAACAAATTTCAATTAGTTACAGAATTTAGAGGAATTGGTCTTACAGAGACAAAGCAGAGAAGCTAATTTTGAGTTTATCAACACAAGATGGTGTGAGGTAATGAAGATCTGACTAGGGTGATGGCATTTATGATGGTCAGAAAGATGAGAAACATTTAGAAAGGAAAAAATTACAGAAATTTATTAGTTTATTCTAATGGCTCAGAGAGGAAAATGAAACAGAAAACTAAGATTTTAGGAGGCATCATGCTACCTGACTTCAAACTATACTACAAGGCTACAGTAACCAAAACAGCATGGTACCAAAAACAGATATATAGATCAAGGGAACAGAACAGAGTTCTCAGAAATAACAACATACATCTACAACCATCTGATCTTTGACAAACCTGACAAAAACAAGCAATGGAGAAAGGATTTCCTCTATAATAAATGGTGCAGGGAAAACTGGCTAGCCATATGCAGAAAACAGAAACTGGACTCTTTCCTTACACTTTATACAAAAATTAACTCAAGATGGATTAAAGACTTAAATGTAAAACCCAAAACCATAAAAACCCTAGAAGAAAACCTAGGCAATACCATTCAGGACAAAGGCATGGGCAAAGACTTTATGACTAAAACACCAAAAGCAATTGCAACAAAAGCCAAAATTGACAAATGGGATCTAATTAAACTAAACAGCTTCTGCACAGCAAAAGAAACTAGCATCAGAGTGAAGAGGCAACCTACACAATGGGAGAAAATGTTTGCAATCTGCCCGTTTGATAAAAGTCTAATATCCAGAATCTACAAGGAGCTTAAACAAATTTACAAGAAAAAAAAAATCAAAAAGTTGTCAAAGGATATAAACAGACACTCCTCAAAAAAAAATTATGTGGCCAAGAAACATATGAAAAAAAAGCTAATCATTACTGGTCATTAGAGAAATGCAAATCAAAACTGCAATGAGATACCATCTCACACCAGTCAGAATAGTGATCATTAAAAAGTCAGGAAACAACAGATGCTGGCAAGGCTGTGGAAAAATCAAAATGCTTTTACACTGTTGGTGAGAGTGTAAACTAGTTCAACCATTGTGGAAGACAGTTTGGCAATTCCTCAAGGATCTAGAAGCAGAAATACCATTTGACCCAGCAATCCCATTACTGGGTACATACCCAAAGGATTATAAATCATTCTACTATAAAGACACATGCACACATATGTTTATTGCATGACTATTTACTATAGCAAAGATTTGGAACAAACCCAATGCCCCTCAATGACAGACTGAAGAAAATGTGGTGCCTATACACCATGGAATACTATGCAGCCATAAAAAAGAATGAGCTCATGACCTTTGCAGGGACATGGATGAAGTTGGAAGTCATCATTCGCAGCAAACTAGCACAGGAACAGAAAACCAAACACTGCATGTTCTCTCTCACAAGTGGGAGTTCAACAATGAGAACACACGGATATAGGGAGAGGAACAATACACATTGGGGCCTGTCGGGAGGGGCAGTGGGGGCAAGGAGAGGGAGAGAATTAGGACAAATAACTAATGCATGCAGGGCTTAAAACTTAGATGTGTTGACAGGTACAGCAAACCACCATGGCACATGTATACCTGTGTAAAACATCTGCATGTTCTGTACATGTATCCCAGAACTTAAAGTAAAATAAAATAATAGAATAATAAGAAAGAAGAGTGGTTCAGTTGAGAGTAGAATGGGTATCCAGTTTTTATTGTTTGGTTTTTTTCTTTTAATCTGCCAATCAATTTCTTTATTCCCTTCTACTCACAGCAACCCTCTCTTCTGGAGACATTCCCCTGCTCCACTCCATGTAGTTCTTATTCGGCTGCCAATTATAGTACCCCGCTTCCTAGTCACAAGGTGGGCATGAGACCCAGACCTAGCCAACTATAGAGTCCCATCCTTCTGGCCACAGTGGTCATTCCAGTAATGGGCATATGACCCAGGTCATTCCAATCATCAATCTTCTGTATGTATAGAATCTTTGTTTTATACATTTGCATCATAGCAAGATCATCTGTCCCATACATCATCCTGATTTGAACCACCACCCACTATGTTTCCATTAATACTCAGTGATTGTCAGTGTTTAAAAAATAATGAAAACTCTTTCTGCATCCCAATCTAACCTGAAAAGCAAAGTGATATTTATAAATCTGCAACCCCTTCCCAAATGAAACTTACTTTGCATTAAATATGTCTGACTTTGTTGTGAGGTCACATGATTAGACAAAGCCAGTTTACAATCTGAAAAGACTTCTCAAGTAGTCAAGAAACTCCCTTATGTGAACAGGATTTTCAGATCCTTCCCATTATAGTATCTTAAATGCTAAGACCTTCTGACCCTCCTGTCTGAGTTTCACTTTGACCTTCACTGAACTTCATCTAGAAATTCTCCTTCCCAAATGGCTTTTGAGACTTTCTGCCATTAGACTTGTAGACATTAGAATTCTAATAGACTCTGATTAAACATTAACAAATCCTTGCTTCTTCACCTACTTGTACCAGTCTCTCAGTGTGTTGTCTTTAAACCACATCTCAGGGGATATGCATGCCCCATGCCCTAGCAATAAGCCATCTAAATACATTTTCTATTTTTCAAGCACAAACCATGCAGAAAGGACACAGATACATCTCTAGGCTACAAAAGAGGCCCCTGGGGAATTTGGAGTAGGTCCAGCTTGCCAATCAAGAATGACATTCCAGGTGGTGGCCCAGTATTAGCATAAACTCAGGTGGATGTCTTTCAAAGACTCCCTGCCAAAAATACACTAGGGAAAATTAAAGAGCAATTGTTCTGGAACATCTAGTATGTTCCAGATTAATACCTTTTTGATATATCCTGAGCTATCAAGTCAATGTCTGACTTCTTTATCAGGGAAGCCATTAGTTTGCTGAATTCTGAAAGGGAAAAAAAAAGCAGCAGCCCACAGACATCCTAGACTCAGCACCTTCTAAATCTGTTAAAAGGCCAGAGAAAAGCAAAGGGGTGAGGCATGAGTATGAAACCAAGAGTGGAAGAGAGGGCCACAATCTGTTTCCTTTAAAATTCAGTGCCTTGTCAGCATGAAACATGAATGGTTCTGCTGTTCTTCCGGGTGTGTGCAGCAGGGCTTAACAACCTCATCATACTGTTTAATACTCTAAGAGCCTTCCTTGAAGAAAATGGTTTACAATGGGAGAGATGGCCAGAATGCCATTCCCAACTGGAATAGTCACATTTTACACTGTTCTTTGGTCCATAAGGACTGGCTTCTTGTAGTAGATAGATCCTTTTACATATTAAAACAAGACATACATTTTAGTCTTGAGGAAGAACACCAAATATAGGCCTCAGTAATAATATGCAGCATTAGTATTCACGCTCTTGATAAAGTTCTCCTAAGTTTAAAAAATACATTTTTCACATAGCTGCTGGAAGAAATTTCTAAGATTTTTCATATAGATGCTAAGAAAGAGATGTTTTCTCTTTTCACTGGAGCTGCTAAACTGGTATGACATGATTCTAAAACTGTCTCCAGCTATGTTCTTTCTCCCAGCTTGTCAAAACTCAAGCTTGGTGGGAGTAAAAGGGGCCACAGAGAGACCCAAGGTTGCAAAGAAATGACATTTTAAACTGTTTGAACTCAGCTCCACCCCTGGACTTCCCAACTTCCTGTTACGTGAATCAATAAATTCCTTTATCCTCTCAAATTTGTTTGAGTTGGGTTTCTGTCATGAAAGAAAGCTCAGGAATCTGAAGAGAGAATTGATTTGATGAGTAAGTCTGAGGCAATGTGAGGAAGGAGTGAGTCAATAGCAGAATGAAACAGTCTTTATTTCTAAACTAACACACTGTCACATATGATATATAAACTTCTTATATACCACCCCTGCTATGTCGTTGGGGATATAGGCTTAACGGAAGTATTATATAAAGGACATCGAGTAATGTTTGTGAAATGAGAATTTCAGCATTAAACAATTTTATAATCTGGGGCAATACAATAGTTGATATATATTAAATATTTACTTTATTCCAGGCATTAGGCTATGTTTTATCTACATTATTTTATTAAATTCTCATTTCATAGGTGAGAAGATTAAGACTCAGAGATATTAAGAAGCCACCCCCAACGACACATATCTACTACTTGCAGTTTTGGGATATGAATATAGATCTCTCTGATTCCAGAATCCATGCTTGCTTTAAAAAATATTTATTGAGCTATAATATACAGACTATAGCATGCATACCAAATACACTCACATGAAGTAGACAATTCAGTGGTTTCTGGTATGTGTAACCACCAGATATGTGTAACCATCATTACAGTTTTAGAACATTCTCATCACCTCAAAAAAGAAACCCTGTATCTTTCATCTAACACATCTGTTTTCTCCCAGTTCTTAGTCAACCAGTAATCTACTTTCTGTTTTTATAGCTTTTTCTATTCTGGACTTTTATATAAATGAAATAATATATTATCTATTGTGATTGGTTTCTTTCACTTAGCATTATGTTTTCAAGGTTCACTGTAGCACGTAGCAGTATTTTATTCTTTTTAATGGCCAGATAATATTCCATTGTATGGCTATACCATATTTTGTTTATCTATTTATTTGCTGATGAACATTTGGGTGGTTTCCATCTTTTGGCTATTATAAATAATGCTGCCATGAACATTCATGTAAAAGTTTTTGAGTAGATATATGTCTTCATTTCTATTGGGAATATACCTAGGAGTGGAATTGCTGGGTCTTACGGTAACTCTTTTTAATCATTTGAGGGGCTGCCAAACTGTTTTCCAGAGCAACTGCACCATTTTACATTCTCATCAGCAATGTATGAGGGTTCTGTTTCTCCAAATCCTCCTCAACACTTGCTGTTATCTGACTTTTTGATTCTAGTCATCCTAGTGAGTATGAAGTGGTAACCCACTGTGGTTTTGATCTGCATTTCTCTGATGACTAATAATGTTGAGCATCTTTTGATGTGCTTATTGGCTATTTGTATATCTTTTTTGGAGAAAGGTTGATTCAGATCCTTTGTCCACTTTAAAATCTGGTTGTTTATCTTTCTGTTACTGAGTTATAGGAGTTCTTTATATATTCCAGAAACATGTCCCTTATCAGATATATGATTTACAAATGCTTTTTTCCATTTTTGAGCTGCCTTTTCACTCTCTTGATAGTGTCCTTTGATGCTCAAAAGTTTTTTTTAAATTTCAATAAAGTCCAATTTATCTATTTTTTTTCTTTTGTTGCCTGTGCTTTTGGTGTCATATCCAAGAAGTCATTGCCAAATCCAACATTATGAATGCTTTCCCTTATGTTGTCTTCTGAGTTTCATAGTTTTAGCTCTTTGTTCAAGTCTTAGATCCAACTCTGTGTATGGTATGAGGTAAGGGTCCAACTTCATTCTTCTATATGTGGATACAAAAGAAAACAGTTGGCCCAGTAGTGTTTGTTGAAGAGACTGCTATTTTCTCATTGACTGGTCTTGGTAGCCATGTTGAAAATTAGTTGTCCATACATGTATGGGATTATTTTTGTACTCTTAACTATTTTTCGTTGATGTATATATCTATCCTTGTGCCAGTGCTACACTGACTCAATTATTGTTGCTTCATAGTAAGTTTTGAAATTGGGAAGTGTGAGTCCTCCTACTTTATCTTTTTTTTCAAGATTGCTTGGGTTATTCATGGTTTCTTGAAATTCTATATGAATTTTAGAATCATCTATCACTTTCTAAAACAATATCAGCTGGGATTCTTAGGGGCATTGTGTTGAATCTATAGATCAAAGTGGGCAATATTGTTATCTTAATAATGTCTTCCAATCCATGAAAATGGGGTTTAAAAAAACCTTTACTTAGATCTTCTTTAAAATTTCTTTCAACAATGGTTTGTTGTTTTCAGAGTAAAAGTTTTTGTGGCTGTTGTTTTGTGGGGGTTTTGTTTTGTTTTTTTATTTTGAGACAGAGTCTTGCCCTGCTGTCCAGACTGGAGTGCAGTGGCATGATCTCAGCTCACTGTGACCGCTACCTCCTAGGTTCAAGCAATTCTCCCACCTCAGCCTCTTGGGTGGCCAGGATTACAGGCACCTGCCACCACACCCACCTAATTTTTGTATTTTTAGTAGAGACAGAGTTTCACCATATTAACCAGGCTGATCTTGAACTAATGACCTCAAGTGATCCTCCTGCCTTGGCCTCCCAAAGTGCTGGGATTACAGGCATAAGCCACTGCATCTGGCCCAGATTATAAGTTTTGCAAAACTTATTCCTAAATATTTTATTGTTTTAATACTATTAGTAATGGAATTTTTAAACATTTCAGTTTTGTATTGTTCATTCGAGTACATTGAAATAAAATTAAGTTTTGTGAATTGATCTTGTAGTTTGCAACCTTGCTGAACTTATTTATTACTTCTAACAGGTTAAGTGGATTCCTTAGTATTTTCTATATACAAAATCATATCATCTGCAGATAGTATTATTTTTCCTTTCTCATTTGGATGTTTTTCACTTCATTTCATTGCCTTACAGCCCTGACTAGAACCTCTAGTACAATGTTGAGTATACATGGTGAGAGTGGACATCCTTATTTTATTTCTGATCTTAGGGAGAAAGCATTCAGTCTTTTACCATTAAGTTTGATGCTACTACTGAGTTTCCTCTGTGTGTGTGTGTGTGTGTGTGTGTATATGTGTGTGTGTTTGAGACAAAGTCTCGCTGTCGCCCAGGCTGGAGTGCTGTGGTGCAATCTTGGCTCACTGCAACCTCTGCCTCCCAGGATCAAGCAATTCTCTTGCCTCAGCCTCCTGAGTAGCTGGGATTACAGGTGTGTGCTACCACCACGCCCAGCTAATTTTTGTATTTTTAGTAGAGACAGTGTTTCACCATGTTGGTCAGGCTGATCTTGAACTCCTGACCTTGTGATCTGCCTGCCTTGGCCTTCCAAAATGCTGGGATTACACGTGTGAGCCATTGCACCCAGCCCTATTGGGTTTTTAATAGATGTCCTTTATCACATTAAGGAAATTTCATTCTATTCCTAGTTTGCTGAGCATTTTTATCATAGAGGGGTATTCCCTAGTTGATCTTAAGCCATGCTAGAAGAGTATTGGATAGCCTCTGTCAACAGGATTGCTCTTCTCGCTGAGTCAACAGCCCCTCACCTATTGTTAGTGACAGTGTGAGTAAGGTAGGGATGCAGTAAACATTGAAAGAGCTCATTCAAGGAATGTAGTGATTATGGCCTTAAAAAATTCAAGAAAAGCCGTGGTTGGAAGGCATGTTGTTCTATATTTATATCAATATTATAAAATTTCAAAGGGTATATTTAACAATCCAAAAAACAAATGATCATTTCGCATTTGACAGTTTCCTCTGGGTAAGACTTGAATTTATGGTCATCATCAATGAAATACAGTAATAACCACTGAGAGAGTCTTTAGTAGTCAGTATTCACAGGTGGCAAGATGATTTAATTAGCACTAAATAAATGATAGGAGGCTATAAAGGCAAGAAGTTCTATATTGTCTTGATACAAACAGGTTCTGAAGAGTAATAATAGCATCATTACCTTTTGTTATGTAGGGGATGTGAAATTAACTAGAAGTGGTGCATCTAATAATAAAGACAGAAAGAGGTGGTATTTAGACTTAAACAAGAACAGTGCCTAGACACCACCAAGAAGCTTTATGTGCACTGACATAACAGTAACAAATATGTAAGTACCATTTCCTTAGTCATTATCTCAAATCTTCATTAATAAAACATTACACTTCACATGAGACCAAGGATTTTACAGTAGATATTTTAATCAAATTGTTTACATACTTAGGGTCCTTGCAAAAAAAAATTTATCTGGGATCCTGCCACACTTTAAAGGTGGTCCTGGAGGCAGTACAATCAACCTGGTTTGGAATATGGGCTCTGGATTTAGAATACCTAGATTCCACATATTAGTTATGTGACCTTAGTCTGGTTGTTTAATCTTTCTGTACGTCAGTTTCTACAGCTGTATAATGAAAATAATAAAAGTATAGTACTGCCTAGGGATGCTGTAAAGTTTAAATGACTTCATATATGTATGTACAGTGTTTAGCATCTAGCATTTTGTGTCTAAAACTGATAGCAAGCTGGGTGGGTGGCTCATACCTGTAATCCCAGCTACTCAGGAGGCTGAGGGAGGATTGCTTGAGCCCAGGAGTTTGAGACAATAGTGAATTATGATCACACCACTGCACTCCAGCCTGGGTAACAGAGGGAGACTCCATCTCTCTTTTTTTTTTTTTTTTTTTTTAAAGCAAAATATAGTATTGCCTTAGTCCATTTTGTGCTGCTTTGACAAAATACCACAGACTGGATAATTTGTAAAAAACAGAAATTTATTTATTACAGTTCTGGAGACTGAGAAGTCCAAGATCAAGATACCAACAGTTTGGTGTCTGGTAAGGACCTGGTCTCTACTTCCAAGATGATGCCTTGAGCACCACATCTTCCAGAGTGGGGGAATGCTGTTTGTCACATGGAAGAGGAGCAGAAGAGCCAAAGGAGCTGCTGACTCCTGAAAGCCCTTTTTAAAAGGCATTAAACCCACCGAAGAAGGGAGAGCCTCATGGCCTAATCACCTCTTAAAGGTCCACCTCTATACACTTTTACAAGGTCAGTTAAATTCCAAGGAGTTTTGGAGAGAACAAACATTTAAACCATAGCAAATACTATATTTACCCCCCCTTATAGTCCTTATTGGTATGAGTTTCATGACAGTAAGGACAAAACGAGCTCATGTTTGTATCCTCCACAAGATGAATTGTTTATGGTATAGAAATTGAATTCATTTGTAAACACGAGGTATGTCAAATGTACATAAACTATACGTATATAAATAAAATAATTTAAATAAAAAGGTCCTCAGTATTTCATTTGTACTTCTTCAGTTATTTCTTTATAATTAGCTATCAGTGGCTTAATGATTTTTTTTATTCTTTGTGTTGCCCTCACTTTCTTCCAGGCACGTGGTTTGGTGTAATGCACATTAAAGCCGTCAGAACCGGTGGCTGTTTGAATAGTCTGAGGGTTGAGGTTGCTGCAGCAACAAGTGGATTACAAGACAACCCAGCTTTCCTGCTGGAGGTGGGAGACCAGTACTCTTAGGAAACGGTGCACAGGCAGAGTTGGTCCGTTTGGACGTTCTGGAGGCCGATGGAGTGCTGCAGAGAGTGTCCGAATGCCAGCGTCGTGAGCCCGGAGGCCTAGGGCGGGCCGCTTGGCGAGAGAGCATGAGGCCCAAAGTCGCTGGAAGAGTCATTCTCACCTGTACCGGCAGGAGCGGAACAGTGTTAGCGGTCTCAGTCCTGCGCCCCCTGGGGGCGGACACAGTCCTTGCCGCAGTTGGCCGGCGGGTGCAGTCCCCGCGCCGCAGACCAGGGTGCTCGAAGGGGGCGCCAACTGGCACCTGGGCCCACGGTTCTTCCGAGCCCATAGAACCCCGCTCCCGCGTCCCCCCAGTCCAAGCCCGCCGGCGCCCACAGCTGATTCGCGAGGCCCGGACCTCGAGGCGCGGTGGGCGGGGCGGAACGCACCACCAGCCCACCGGCGGCCAAGAGTGCCTCGCGTGGGCGCACGCGCCGCCGAGGCCCACGCGCCGCTGCAGTGAACGCCTCTACTCGCAGCTCCGCCAGCGCCGCCTTTTGCAGGCCCTCCGCCCAGCACGCCCGCCCTCGAGCTCCGCTGGGCAGTGCAAGGCACGTGGTGTAGAGTCTGCCGGCCCGGAAGGTCCAGGTAAGTGGGGGCGGGGGCGCGGACGGCGGCGGCGGGGACCGGACCGACACCTGAGGGGCGGGGTTTGCGGCCGTGGACATCCTCCAGGGACCCTGAGGTGCTTGTGTAGGAGCCGCCTCCAAATTGGCCCCGTGTCACTGGATGACCCCCAAGTGAAGCTGTCTACGTTTTGGGGGAGTCTCTGAGGTGCTGTGGGGGAACCGCCCCCCTGAAAAACCCTTGTGGGAATGGACTCCCGGGGCGCTCTCTGCATTTGTTGCTATGTGGAACCCCAGCGTGAAGGGCATCGGCCCCAGAGAGCCTTTCTGTGTCACTGTGGGAGCAGGCACAAAGGTGGTCTTTGGAGCTGGCTCAGTGGAATACCACCTGGGAACATAGGGGAGCCTCAGGAGCCTCGAGGTGGTGGAGCCCCCAAAGGGCCCCCTAGAAAAGGAGGACCTGAGACTGTGTCCTGGAATTGTGGGAAGCAACCTCTGACTGAGGAGAGGGAGATCCTGCCATGGGAACCATGAGTGACTTCCCACGGCTCCAAGGACTTTGGCCTCAACCTCTGTAGGGCTCCGTGTACCCTCGTCTCCCCCCACCGTGGCCCAGAGGTGGGGGCCTTCGGTGGCTGCAGCCTCTTTCCATTCCTCCTCTTTCCCCATTCTGATTTTTCTTCTCCGTGGTAGCCCAGTTGCTCCACGCTGCATTTTAGTGGAGGCAGAAACTGCTGCAAGTGCACAGGGCTCCAAGCAGGGGATGAGGACCAGTGAGGAGAAGATAGGTTTGAGCCCCTGAGTTTGACCGTCCAGAAGGAAGCTGTAAGATCAGGTGGAATAACTGACTTGGACAGGTCCTGGAGGGAAAGGCCTTTGAAGGAAGGAATAAAGGATGTATAGGATTATAGAGCACCAGTGTGCTAGGCACTATGCTAGGTATATTTAAACATCTCATATAACTCTTACAACAGCTTTGTGAAATTATCCCTTTCTAAACTGAGATTTAGAAAGATTAAGCAATTTGACCAAGGTTACAACGATTTGACTCATGAAATCTGTTTTTCACAGATTTTATTTGGGAAGAAATGTCAAGGAGGGGAAGAAGCAAGAATGCATTCTTGCTTAAATTTAAGAGCTGCTATGGTTTGAATGTGTCTCCCAAAGTTCATGTGTTGGAAACATAATTCTCAATGCAACCATGTTGAGAGGTGGGGCCCAATAGGTGATTAGGTCTTGAGAGTTCTGCCCTCATAAATGACTTGTCATTATCTCCAGAATAGGTAAGTCATGGCAGGGGTTTGTTAGAAAAGCGAGTTTGGCTCTCTTGTTCTCTTGCCCTCTCATGTGCTTTCTTGCCCTCTCATGTGCTCTCTTGCCCTTCCACCTTCCATCATGGAAAGATGCCCCATGAAGAACTTCGCCAAAAGTGGACCCTCAATCTGGGGCTTCCATCCTCCAGAGCTATAAGATATAAATTTCTTGTTCTATTATAGCAGCACAAAATAGACTAAGACAAGGCTAAAATGATAAATCTCTTAGAAGGAAACAGAAAAATGTATGACCTTGGATTTGGCAATAATTACTTGGATTTTGACACCAAAATCTTGGGTAACAAAAGAAAAAAATAAACTATCAACATTTTAAAAATTCTATGCATAAAAGAATACCATAAAAAAGTGAAAAGGCAACCCATGGAATAGGAGAAAATAGTTGCAAATCACACATCTGATAAAGGATTAATATCCAGTATATATAAAGAACTCCCAGAACTCAATAAGAAAGAAACAAACAACTTTATTCAGAAATGGGAAAAGGATGTGAATAGACATTTCTCCAAAGAAGATATACAAATGACCGATAAACATATTAAAAACATGCTCAACATCATTAAACATTAGGAAAATGCAAATCAAAACTACATGCAGCTGGATGCGGTGGCACGTGCCTGTAGTCCCATCTACATGGGGGGCTGAGGCAGGAGGATTGCTTGAGCCCAGGACTTTGGGATTAGCCTGAGCAACAGACAAGATCCAGCCCCAATTAAAACAAACAGGCAAAAACACACACACAGGCACACGTGCACACACACACAGGCACACGTGCATACACACACAATGAGATATTATTTCACACTCAGTAGGATAGCTTAAACAGGAGAATAATGTGTGGTGAGGATGTGAAGAAATTGGAACCCTGTTGCATTGCTGGTGGAAATGTAAAATGGTGCAGCTGCTGTAGAAAACATTTTGTCGTTCTTCAAAAAGTTTAAAAGAATCTCTATATGACCTGGACATTCTGCTATATAGTGATGTGTATATTTAAGAGAAATGAGATGTGATATAGAAAACATCTAAATTCCAAAATTTAGTAGCTCTTCCCCGATGTCAGAGAAATCATCCATATCTTTTTATTGGTTACATACCATCATCCCTGCTAAACCCAATTCGCAGTTCAGGTTCTACCTCTGAGGAAGCAGAAGCAGAGTGGTATGATGAGCTTGTTACTCCATAGTTTCTAGAAACAAGTTCTGAAGATTTGGTCTTCTCAGCCATCTCTGGCCCACTTTGACCTAGAGAAAGTGTGCTGATGCTGTGATTTCACATAAACCCTTGGCTTTCCCAGTCATCTTTACAGCATTTATTCAATGATCTGTGAACACTTGCTCTTTGTAAAGCAGTGGGAACTATCCCAATTGTTCCTTCCTCCTGAGCTCAAAGAAAATTGAGACTTCCTTTTTCTATCTGTGAAACCCACTGATTTGTAGTGTTTCCTTGCTTCCGTTTTTATAAGTTTCTTTTGCTTTAGTATTGCCTGCCCCATCCCCACCCTGACATTTTCCTCAAGATGACTGTTACATTTTTAAAAGCCTTTTAATAAAAATCTGCCACTCCCATAGAAGAAGCTAGTGAAAGCACCTAAAGATACTTTACACTTAACATGCAAGATGAGATGGTTCCTTCCTGCCTAGGGCTTCAGACTCTTCATAGCTTTATAGATTTCTTTATAGGATGAGCTGAGATAGATGATTTCCCTAGATGCCTTTTTCTTTTCTGTTTCTTCCCTAGCTTGTGCTATGGAGCAGTCATATCTTCCTCCTACCTCAGCTTGCCTTTATAAATAGTCTCACTGCACTTTAAGCAGGTGTTCTACAAATTCCATGCTACCCAATATGCATTGCTACCTGAAAAACACTTCTCTTTCAATCATGGCTACAACATTATATTGGTTTTCTATTATTATGTAACAAATGACCCCACATGTGGTAGCTTAAAACAACATGAAATTTGATATCTCATAGTTTCTGTGGGTCAGGAGTCCAGTTTGGTCCTTGCTTGTTGTCTCATAGACTGTATTTAAGGTGTTGTCTGGGCAGCATTCTCATTTGTAGGCTTGACTGGGAAAGAATCTTCTTCCAAGCTCGCTCAGATTGTTGGCAGAATTCATTTCTTTGCAGTTTTAGGACTGAAGACCCTGGCTTCTTGCTGGATGTCAATTGGAGATCACTCTCAGTATCTGAAGGGCACCTGCAGTTCTTTGCCATGTGGGCTTTCCCAACATGGCCACTTCATTAAGCCAGAGCAAGTGTGCTAGAAGATGAAGTTATGTAATGCAGTATTATCATGGGGGTGACTTCTCCTCACCTTTGCCATATTTGGTTGATTAGAATCAAGTCACATATCCACCCACAGACTCAAGATAGGATTACACAAAGCATGAACACCAGTAGGTGGGAATCATGGGGGGTCAGGTTAGAGACTGCCCCTACCAACAGTAGCAAGAAAAGGTTTAGGTTCACCATCTACTCTCATTTCTTTCATTTCATTCAGCCAGATAGGTCTATTCTATTTTCTTCTCCCATTGTTGTTTAGTACCACCTTCTATTTCTCCCAGAAGTTTTTCTCAAAACTCTTTTCAAGTTGCCACAGATTCTCTGACGTTCATATTGTTCCTGCGATTATATTTTCTCTCTTTTCTTCCTTAATAAGGAAACAGGAAACCTCAATTCCACCTACCAGCTGAAGTAATCATTAAGCATAATTTGTGGTGGTCTTTGTTAATTTGTTTCCTTTTTAACCCAGGTGTCTTTCCTAAGACTTCTGCTGGCATAAGGATAGCCAGTTTTTTTGTTTGTTTATTTTTCTCACTAGTCATTTATTTTTACCTATCACTAATCTCGTTGAGAGAGGCAACCTGTCCTGGGCCATACTGGGGATGCCAAAAATGCAAGGTTGTTTCTTATCCATTTCTCAGCATTATATTTTCAACAAGCAACTTTGAGGGTTAAGGTAATGTCTACTCGTGGACAAAGATCAGGGTTGTTTCTTCTTACTGTAAGAGCAGTGAGTCCCGAAAGTTCGTACTTCTCTACTGCAATGTGGCCCACTGCATGTGCAGGCATCTATCATAGACCCTGTGCCAACCCCATGGGACTTAGGAGACAAAGCGAACTGATGCAAAGAAAACATGGTGAAGTTTTTGCTGTGGCTGTACTGTGAGTAGTAAAGGCCTTTATCTCTGACTTGGGAGTCTTGTGTCTTCTACCAGCAGTCATGAAATAGTAGGAGAGTTTGTTAACTTGCAAATAAAATCGCAGACTCTGTACAATTCTTGACAATCACTATCACTTGTTTTTCTAGAAGCTAAAGCTGATTTTATTAATTTCTCAAGCACTGCAGGTACATATCTTGAATACTAGAACAACATCTCTTTTAATCAAAGTGTCCTGTAGTGTAAATTTGATACTCAGTTATGCATCAAGGGCTTTAGCCTAATTGGTTTCTTCCCCACAATTTCTTCCCAAAACTAAAGCTATGTCACCTTTAAAATGACTTGGTTAATCTATGTGTGGTATTGATCTGATATAGATGACAAGTTGTTGGCTGTTTTCCAGAACCTCCACAGTTGAGGGGTACAGAGTGGCCCCTGCAGCTATGATCCAACTAGGGGTGTTTGGCATTCAGCTCCTGGGGAGAGGGCAGATCAGTTTTCTGTCCCAAACTTATTTGGCCATGTAAACATTTTTGGATCACACCCACCAGCATTATCTGTCTAGGTACAGTTGTTCCAAGGGTCTTATTTGAAAAACTATGGTTTAGAGGTTTCTTTGGGAATGGGGTTGGAGTTGGATTTAGAGGTATGGTCGACAGGGATGAGATTGTGGTTAACATGAAGTTTAGGCTAGAGCTACACATGAGGTCCTGTCTTATGTATGGGTTTTGTAACTGGGGAACCAGGACCTGGCTCTTCACGGTTTTCCAAGGATAACCTGGACTGGGTGTGTCTACCTGGTTTGTTCTTCCCTTGTGTCTTCTGTCAAAGAGTCTGAGAGTCAGGACTCTGCAAGGATGGAGGCAGCGGTAAATTGGGGGCCCTCGGGGTGATGAGTGTGTAGTGGAAGGATAGGGCTGCTGAAGAGGACAGTGGACTCTTCCTGACCCTGACATTCTTTAAGAGCACACAACCACATTGTTGAGACCAGGGGTATGCACGTGAATCCAAAACTATCCTATTAAAGGACAAGCAATAGGACAGAAATAACAAACCAGAGTTTAAAGGAGAGGTGAGCCTGGCCTGAGGTAGCCTAGAGAGTTTATGGAGGAGAGGGGCTTTGCAGGATGGATTTGGACTGCATGTGTGTCTGTGAGTCTGTGAGATGGGCTTTGTATGTTCTGTGTACAAACCTGACTTTGTTTCTGCATGTGTCTTTGTGCCTGTGTCTGCTCAAGCATGTCTGATGCAGGGTGTTCATGAGTCCAAGAACACCCAAGTCATGTCCAAGGAAGAAATAAGTATGTCTTTCTTGACATGATTGTGCTTACTCTAAACTATTAGGTTAGTGCAAAAGTAATTGCAGTTTTTACCATTATGGCAAAACCATATGTGTGTAATTCCGCCCTGGCCCCTCACTGTATCTTCCCCTATTTCCTGACATATCCCAGCTGCTAGCACAGTTTACTGCAAGGAGGGCTTCCCTTCCCACCGCCTGGATTCCCATGGGTCAAGCTGCCTGTCCAGGGACCTGCCCCTGTGGCCTTTGTAGTAGGCCTGACCTTAGAAGTGATACACTCTGGAAATCCCCTAGTATGCTACTTGCCTGGCCATGGACCAGGCAAGAACATGAGAGAAGTTTATAGTGGAGGAGAAGAACAAGGCAGGAAAGGGGGCCAGCTGGCAGTATCCACCCCTTCATCTGGAAATTGGATCTCATTGGCTTCTTCCCAGGCCCCCCTCTTGCTCCCCATGCGCTCCCAGGGTCCTGGCCTCACTGTCTCTTCTGGGCATGAGAATGCACAGACCTCTGCAAGCCTGGTCAGCCCTGTCAGACACCTGGCCCTTTGTGTCCCCAAGCACTTTACATGACTGCATTGTGCTTACCTCTCATATTCCCACCTGAGCTCAAGGAAGTCCTTCCTTCTCTTCTGTCCCTACAGTGGACACAGGGACCATCCTGACCCTTCCATCTATGACAGGCCTGGCCCAGACCATGGGCTCCAGAGCCCAGGCAGAGCATTTGGCCTTGGTTGGCTGGTTAGGCAGCAGAGGCCCAGCCACCTCCCACATGGTGCAGGAAGCAGTGTCTCCATGGAGTCTGTTCCTGTGCTCATCCTGTCTTCCTTGCCCTCCCTGCCTGGGCTGCAGTGAACAGGTACAGAAGTGAAGCAGCCACGGTTCCTGTCCTCAACAACTCACTGTTGAACAACAGTGATGTTGTGGAGAAACCACTCTTCTCTCACTGCTGGTGGTCAGTTGCCTGAAAATTCCTCCAGCCAATTCTGAAGTGCCCTTCTGGAAAGCCCAAGAGAAGAGCTCTAGAAGATCACGGCTATTCACCATGACATGATGTTACCTGAGTATGCCAGAGGTGAACCGAAAGATACCAAGCAAACACTGATGTACTCCTAGCATCTACCCCCAAATCTGAAGTAATAAATTCTTGAGTTTATACTCTACATGAGACTTTTGCTTCTCACCTCTCTTCACTCTGGGGAAGAGAGAACATGGAGTTGTGCTGGGGTGTTGGGATGGGATGAGCAAAGCTTTATCCACCAACAGCATTCTGCATAAGTCATAGGCTATGACCCTGATTTCTCTTAGCTCTCGACTTTGCTGAGAACTCAGAATCCTGAAGCTATCAATTTCAGCTCATCTCTCTGTCTCCTAGAACTTTTGTCAGCAGCATGAGCCCATGCTGGCCCCAAACAGGTAAGAGCCTGTGGGGAACCATGGGAAAGACCTGCTCCACCCTAAACCAGGATGTGTGCACACTAACCCCTGGCTCCCCACCCTGATGCTGCTGTGACCCTCCTAAGTCCATTCTCTTCATTCTGTGCTTCCCTCTATTCTCCTGGCTGCGTGGCTGCCTGCCCAGATCCTCCCAGGCAGGGAGGATGTGCCTGTCACAAGACCTCCTTTGATATTTGGGGATGCATTAGGAAAACACCTGTTGAATGTTGGTTCAGGAGGCCTGAATCTTGTGCTTCTCTGTCCTGGAGACTACCCATGGGCTGGGCCCCCATCTCTTAGGCATAGAATCAGCATTCAGAGGAGGGATACATCCATGTTTCTTCCCATCCTGGCTCTTCTGTATCCAAGCCGTGGACACATTGTGCTAAACGCTGGGGTCCTATCAGAGGAAGCAAGTCGTGCCGTCTCTTCCTCCTGATGATAGGATGGTGAACGATCGTGGGTTTCCTTAGGAACCAGGGGCATCCCACTGTACCTCAAAACATGTTATAAAGAAGTCACAGTACTTCTTGCCCTTTCTCTAGCTCTTGGCTCCTCAGTGGTAGGTCAGAAGGAGAATGCAGAGATACTACCTCCTGAGAGATAATAACTGTCCAAAATCGAGGTCCTTCTCATCTTCTCAGGGCAGCCTATTTGTCTTCCTGCTTCCCAGTCCCCTCCTCCCACCCATATAAGCTCTGTGGTCCCTCACCTCACTGAGCACTGGGATGCCACCCTTGCCCTGCTTCTCCATCTCTAGCCATGCTCTTGCCCTGTTTCTCCATCTCCATCCCCATGCCTTGCTCAGGCTCCATGCATTTAGAGCTTTTTCTGTGATCTCTCCTGCTGGTACAGTATTCCAAGAGCACCTGCTGCACAGATATCAGCAGCAACTTTTAACCACCTTTCCCTGCCCACCTACATACTCACACTGCCACCAACTGGTTGGGCGTTAATAGAAACTTGCCATAGTAACTTCCAGAATCCCTCTTTACCTCCAGCTTTCTAGCTTTGGCTCTCCATACCATTTCCCCTTTCCACAGCCATGGTCCCTTCCCGGCTCCTCACTCGTCCCTCTGGGTCTGTACCCACACTCTCTTATATGTAGAAGAAACCTTTTCTTCCCTTATCCACAAAGTCCCCTCTCATTATCAGTGCCTTCTATCTACCATCAGTGTCTGTACTTTTAGTCAAAGCCAGCCCCTTGACTTAGGAATTCACTTCTATTCTGTGTCCTCTACAACAGGGCATTGCTCCAGTGTATTATCCCTCTCAACTGGATCTTTCCCATCAACATCCCTTGTGCTATGTATCTCATATTTTTCAAAAACCCTCTCTGAATTCCATGTTCTCTTTCTACTATTTCCTCATTTTTCTGCACCTCTCTGGAACAAAACTCCTTGAATACACAATTATACTTGCTGTCACCATTTGCTCTTCTTCCGTCGTCTCTTGAATCCACTCCCGCCACAACTTCATCACTCATCTAAATCCGTTTTTCTTAAGGTCACGGAGGAGCTCTATGTTTTAAAATTGAATGCTGTTCATCTTACTTGGTTAGTTGGCAACTGGTTATGCAGTTGATCACTTTCTTTTTGAAATACTTTCCTCTCTTTGCTTTCAGTGCACCACACTCTTCTGTTTTTCTTCCTACTACTGCTGCTGCTGCTTTGTTCCTTTACTGAACTTGTTCCTCCTTTTATTCCCAGTTAACTTTAAAGTGTCCTAGCCCAGTCTTTAGAACTCTTCATTTAATGGCGATCATTAAAAAATCTGGAGACAACAGATGCTGGAGAGGATGTGGAGAAATAGGAACACTTTTGCACTGTTGGTGGGAGTGTAAATTAGTTCAACCATTGTGGAAGACAGTGTGGCAATTCCTCAAGGACCTAGAAATAGAAATTCCATTTGACCCAGCAATCCCACTACTGGGTATATATCCAAAGGATTACAAATCGTTCTACTATAAGGACACGTGCACACGACTGTTCATTGCAGCACCATTTACAATAGCAAAGACCTGAAACCAACCCAAATGCCCATTGACGATAGACTGGATAGGGAAAATGTGGCACATATACACCATGGAATATTATGCCGCCATCAAAAACGATGAGTTCGTGTCCTTTGTAGGGACATGGATGAACCTGGAAACCATCATTCTCAGCAAACTGACAGAAGAGCAGAAGATCAAACACCGCATGTTCTCACTCATAGGCGGGTGTTGAACAATGAGAACACATGGACACAGGAAGGGGAGCACTACGCACTGGGGTCAGTTGGGGGGAAAAAGGTGAGGGATGGTGGGGGATGGGGAGTGGGGGAGAGATAGCAAGGGGAGAGATGCCAGATGTAGGTGATGGGGAGGAAGGCAGCAAATCACACTGCCACGTGTGTACCTATGAAACAATCTTGCATGTTCTTCACATGTACCCCAAAACCTAAGATGCAATAAAATAAATAAATAGGAAAAAAAATAAAAAAAATAAAAAAAAGAACTCTCCATTTAAAACACTTAGTTCCATGATGATATTATCCAGTTGCATGGTTTTATATCTATATCTATATGTATCTGTCTGTCTATCTATCTATCTATCATCTGCAATCAGGACCCTCCCTGAAGACCATCAGGCTTCTATGTTGAAGATTGTTGGGCATATGGTATCAGGATAAAATCGGGGACATTATGATGCTACTGCAGTAATGGTAGCAGTAGAGAGGTTGGGAAGTGGGCATATTCTTAATGGATTTTTGAAGTAAAGACAACAGGATTTACTGATGGAATAGATGTGTGGACTGTTAGGGAAAAAAATTTCAAGAATAACACTATTGTTTTTGTCCTGAAGTACTGGAAAAATGGAATTGCCCTTAACTGATATGAGAAATACAATGATTGGAGCAGATTTGGTATGTGTAAATGGATGGTGGTGGTGAGTGGCCAGGGAATTGAGAGTTCATTTTTGTAGAGGTTGAGATGAATATTTGGTATCCAAATATAAACGTTGATTAGGCAATTTGAACCTATGAGACTACCTACCTCATGAGATGATGAGCTCCCCTGGGGCAAGGCTTGTGTCTTGTTTGTTGTGTTTGGCATGGTACTTGACACATAGTAAGTACTCATATTTTAATTATTGAATGTAAGATGTTTTTCAAGGTAATTTTTATTGTGACTCTTCTGGGATCCTCCTCACCAGCTAATTACTTCTTCATATGGCACAACCTCACACCTTATGGCACTCATCACAAAGATGTAATGCTTTCTTTGCCTCCCCAGCATAGACTTTGGATTCAACTTATATAATGTATTACTATGCATTAGCTACTTTCTTAGGCCCTGGGATTATGAGGCATATTTTAACCATTCAGGCAAGCTAAGGATGAGAAACTGTACTAAAAGGAGAGTCAGTAAAAATAGAGGAAAGGGAGCTAACTTGTGAGTTATCAAGATTAGAACCCAGTGACTGTCTTGATGTATGAACTGAGCAAAAAAGTGGATGTATAGTGATACCATTCCCTGACTTTGGAAAACAAGTTGGTGAGGTGGAGTGTATTTAGAAATTTTAAATTAATTTGCATTGTCTTTGTAACAAGATAGAGTTTTTTTTGTCAATTGTTGAACATAGAGCTTAGAGCTCAGGAGAAAGACTGGGTCAGAAATGTGGCTTTGAGAATCACCAGTACATTAATAGTAACTGAGTTTTAGGGTATAGATGTATAATTATCCCTCTTTTCCAGATAAAGAAACTGGGGCTCAGAAATGTTAAGTAACTTGTCAAATCTCTGAGCTAGAATTCTAAACTTCATTTTTCTCCACATTCCATTCTTGTGACTTTGACCTTAATTTCTGCATTCTCCTCACAGGGTCAGACATTTGCCCTAAAAATTACAAAAGCACTTGCTCAAGAATTTTGTAATATTTTCCTTGTGGTGTTTTATTGCCCTTTGTTCATGTTTATCATCTTACCCTAAAATCATTTTTTGCTCACTTCAGCCAGAAATTTCTTCCCAGAGAGAAGGGGGTGACCCAAATCTTTTATTCATTTTTAACCTATTGAGTGGAGCAAGCACAACCTTGAGCTATGCTGTTCTGCCATGGCCTCCTTAAGAGGTCAGAGATTCCGGTCTTCCTTCCAGGCAGACCAATGCCTGCCTCAACCCAAGTAACTGGAGAAGGAAGGACAAGGTCCCCTTAGGTCTCCTTATAGGATCCAGGGAATATGAGTTTGCTAGCCATCATTAAGATGCTTGATGTGTGGCCAGGATTACTAAAGTGGCCTTTGGTGGTGAATCACTCACCCAGTGATGGTGCTGGGATTGGGGTGGGAGGCTTGACTGAACAGGTAGAAAGAAAGATCTCTAGGAATGTCTTGGTATGGCAAGCTACACTGAGAGACCTTCCAAAGCAGGTCTGTAGAAGGGACTTCATTTAATGTGTGTGTGAAGGAGAATGTGAATAGGATATCATTTGGAGGGGCTTACATTTCTTAGCAGCTGCTTATAGATCTCAGCTTGCCTCTCAGCCTCCCTCTTGGACTTCTTCATTTTACTCCAAAGGTTTCAGAGAATTCCATCTAATATTTCAATTAATAATAACCATGTATTTCCCTGATATAGCAAAATATTGGACATTCCTGGAGAGAGACAAAAGGGCCAGAGTTCCACCTCAGTTATGAGCAGCTGATCTCGTTGTTAAACTTATGTGTAGCATTAAATTCTAGATTTTTGGTCACTTTCTGTGTTAATAGGACATTCTCCAAAAGCCTCATCTTCTTTTGACAGCCAAGGTGATTGGTTTTGGTGTTTTCAGAAATGCAGTGGGACACAATGAAGAGATGTAGAAGGGTGACAAGAACCAAGGGCTGGAGCTGCCAGGCTTCTGTGGTGCCAACCTTGGCAGGAGAAAGGATAGCAGTCATCCCCTGAAGGAAAGGCACCAGGCAGATCCTGGGAGGGGATTCAGCTGACTAAGTGCCCAACATTAGTTACTGTGAAGGGAAATTCCAGGAGCAAGGATCATGGCAAGGAGGGTGGTGGAGAAGGACTCCAGACATAGGTGGTGTAGAAACCTGGGCCTTCAGGACAAGCCCTTCTCCGTTTTCTACTGTGATTTCATTCCAGGAGGCTTTTGTTTCATGTAACTGAGAGGCGGTGGAGACAGGAAACAGGCAGCAGGGTCACAGCAGGCTCCCAGATAGGTTTTCTAGAAAGATCTTCCCAGTATAAACAGGGAGTAGTCAGAGGAGAGTCTGTCATCTGTATCTAATGACACCTGTCATATTAGATATTGTGTTTTGATAAACAAAAAAGCACCTCCTCAGGGAGGGAATACTGTGGCACTCTTCTAAAATGAACCATCTGAATGGTGGGTTACAACTCTTTTCCTAGACAGGAAGGACTTTTTAGTCTGCCTCACACTTTCCCTTAACACAATACAGTGGAGATAAGGAACAGACAGGCAACTCATTGCTGAGAAATATTGAGTGTATTTCTGCTGGCACCCTGCCCCACCTGCACATTTATTTATGGAAAAGACAATACTGGTCCTCTGGAGGGATGCAGCCGTGGGGAGCCTGCAAACTCTTTTTCATGGCTCTGCATGTTCTCCAGCAGACCAACGTTTCTATCTGAACTGATGGTCAGGAGCTAGGGTGGGTGCCCTAGTTGGGTGGCACAAGCTGCTCGAGGACAGTACCAAGGGCAGTGGCGGGGGCGGCCTGGGGCTGAAGCAGGGCCAGGTTGTCTGGAGCGTAGCTGGAGCTTATTGTCTGGGGACTGGGGACAATCCAAGAAGGCTGGGCCCACCAGCTTCTCAGCAGGACGAGATTGGGCTTTGGAGTGCCTTGGTGGCTTCTCTGTCTTACTTCTCCCCACAGGGTTCTTGGCTGGAGCTGGGCTCTTTGCAACATTTTCTTTTCTGGTTTTGGCCACCTTTGTAGCAGCTGAGTACATGGAGTCTTCATGCCCTTTGCCTTTCGTCTTGGGGTTAATTCGCTGCAGAAAAGATTTAATTTTATTTCTCAAGCTAGACTCTGAAAGGCTGGGCCTCTTGTGAGTATGGGGTGGAATCACCTGCCCATGCAAAACCTGGCCTTGCAAAGTTTGGCCCTGCAAAGGCTTACTCTGAGTTGGTAGGCTTAGGAAAGGCTGACCCTGTGAAGCCTGGGGCACCACAGTCTGGGCATTCTCAGGAATCCTCGCTAGTTCAAAGATGGCATTTATCTCAGTTTGACGGTCTTGCAGGTCATTCTGAGATCCTTTCCTCCCAGGGACTCCCATAGGTAGCTGTGGGAGCTTAAGCTGAGAGTGATGCTGGAGGCTGTGTTGACAGGGATCTGCAAGATGAAAGCTACGGCTCCATTGCCAGGAGCCTCGGGGTGTCTTGTTTGGAAGCATCCCTCCTGGCCTCTGGTCATCAGCAGGGGGTCTTTGTTCTCTGGTTGAGGGGAGCCCAAACCCTGTATCCCCTTCTCCATGGTCCCTGGCTGCTTTGGTTTCTTCTGGGTCCTCTCTCTTTCCTGCTAACATGGAGATATGGGCTGGGTCGTTGCTCTTGCTAGGGCTTTGAGGCTCAGGGCCCCAGGGTTCCTCCAGACTGGGGTTGTTCACATTGGCCTCCACCTGAACACAAAGCACTTGGGCCTCTGTCATGTCCCCACTGGGTTGTGAGATCTTGGAGACCCAGTGGGCAGAACTTTGGGGTACTGTTTTGGAATTAGATTGCTTTTGGTTCTGCTGCACTGCCTTCCACTCATTGGCCAGCTGTTCTTTAAGGTGGACCCATTCTGGATTGGGGGCAGGAGTGTCTGGTGGGATGGGAAGTTCCTGGAGCAATGTCTCCCCTTGGTGGTTTAGACTTTGAAGAGACTCCTGTGTGACTATGTTCTCAGGAACTGTAGCACTTTGTTCCCTGGACTCCCTTGCTCTTATGGGAATTCCCAATTGTATCTCTAGGACCTTCTTTCTCAGGTGGAAGTTTAGTTTGGTCAAGATATGTGTCTGGAGTGAGTGGGGGCTAGCAGGATGAGCCTGGCTTTCTAGAGGCAGCGTCTCCGTTGTTTCTTTTACTGGCACTGCAGGCTGGAACTCTTCTGCAACGTCTGTACAAGTCTTGTTGTTGTCTTGAGGGCACGGCCCAAGACTTATACAATGATCTTCAAATGAAATCATCTGAGTCGGAAGCTCTGCTGGGACCTCCATAGGCTCGGGCACCATCTCTGTGATGACAGATTGGCTAGTGACTGGCACGGTCAGGGCCCTGGAGAGCGCCACATAATACAGAGCAGGCAGCCCTGACAGGAAGGCCAGATACTTGTGCCGTAAAGTTGTCTCCAGTTTCTCAATGGCCTCCACGGACAAGACTCGGAGCAGCTTAGGGTGTTCAGTGGCAGTACATGGTAAGGCCTGTTGCTGCTGATCAAGGGCCGTTGGCATCCAGGGCATAACTTTGTGATGTAGGTCAGGGTCACTTGCTGTCTGCAGTTCCAGGAGCCGGCTTCCTGGAATACAGGGAAAAGGAGCCACTGCCAGGCCCCCAGAAATTCTGCAGTCCCAGGACCTATGTACACAGGCAGGGATCTTGCCCTGGTGGATCTGTCCACATTTGGAGTCAATGTGGTTCTGCAGTATTGCCTTGACCTGGGTTAACAAGTGTGGCGTGGGTATGGACACTGGGGCCACGCTGGGTGATGGGGCCACATCACAAGCCCCGTTGGCCTCCAATGCTGCAGGCTGGGGGATGCTCACATTGGCTAGGGTTGTGCTGCTGCAGGACAAACTCTGCTGGTCAGTGGATGTAAGGAGCAACTGGATGGACTGCTGGATCTTCTGAGGCAGGCTCCAGCGATGGTGAATCAACTGTTTCTGGATGTGGAATTCCAGCAGGTTCCGGGCATGCTCTGGGAAGAGTAGTTCCCTGGTGAGGACTGAGATGGACTTCCCTGGCTGGGAAGTTGTCATGGTCTCAGGAGACTGAGCTTTGCCACAGGGCTCATGCTGCATGGGGCACTGGGTGTGCTGAGACCGCTGTAGGACAGCTGGCAAGCCCCACTGAAGCTGGAGCTGCCTCTGTAGCAGGTGCCACTCCAACGCTTCACGCTCGGCCAGAGTCAGAAATGGGACATTGATCTGAGCTCGTTGATGATCAGATGGAGAAACCCATTTTGGGAAAAGTGGAGAAGAGGGTGGGGCTGACTGGGGTGGAGTTTTAGGCAGTAGTTGGGGGAAGGAGAGCTTGTTCAAGAGAAAAGTATCCTTCAAGGAGGGCTTGGGGACATTTTCATTCTTTGAGAGGCCTTGAGAGCCCATGAAAGTGGCAACCAGGGACTCACTGTGCAGAGAAGGGAGCCCACAGAATAGCTGGCTGCATTTCTGATGCAGATCACTCCCCGAGTCATTATCTTGTTTTCCAGACCGTGGATGGGGGCCACTTAGGGCTTTAAGGGCTGGAGAGGGCAAGGCTAGAGCCACAGGGTTTGGGCTTTGCAGACAGTGGTGTATTTGTTCTGGGTTCATAATGGACCATTCAGAAACCCAGAAGGTCTGGATGGGCTGGCCAGCCACACATGAACACCAGGTCTGGTGGGAAATGATCTCAAATCTATGAAGAGAGACCTGAGAAGTATTATTCAGGTTGAAAGAATGTGGCTGTCCATTTCCAGGCTGGTAATACAATGGTGGGTTTGGCATAAGCTGCCTCAGGGACTCCTCCACACGTCTGGGGAGCCCCCACCTCTGGAAATGCATCCATTTTTTAACATGTACCTCAAGAAGCCTCAGGACTTCAGGACTGAGGAATGGCAGGTGGGCAGCAAGGACCATATCCAAGGCCATTGGATGCGTCTGATTCAGGGTTTCTGGGCTCAGGGACAGCAAGGAAACCTGGGAATTCAAGTGATGCTGGCCTTGGTTCCCCTGGACATGGCTGGGGTTGCTGTGTATCGTCTCCTCCTGGTTCAGTGGAGCTCTTGGCTCCTCCATTGAAGAAGCCATTGTGTTTGGGCCCTGTAGCACATCTGGCATTTGAAATTCCTGCCCTAGCTGGAGGTGATCAGCCCAGTAATCTTGGCTGCCATCTGCATACGTTGACTGGGCAGCTGACTGGGTTAAAGATTTCTGATACGTTAATTGTGACAGTGTCGGGGATACAGATGTCTGTGAAAGCTCTCTGGTATGTCTGGAATAGAACTCTAGACTCTGCTCAAAGGATATAGTAGACACAGACAAAATCTCTAGGCAAGAGGAGACCTGTGATGGGCTCCTCGATAAAGTTGGGGACTTCCGGTTGTTCTCACCCATCAGCAATTGCTGTATCTCCTGAGCCACAGCGTTGCAAATTTGGCAACAGGGATCTGCACACAGGATTCGCCGCACGCTTCTCTCTGGAGGAAGCCATCCCTGACTGGAAAGGGAAACATGGCAAACATTAATGATGGAGTGATATCTGCCTTCTTGGAAGAGTGTGGACTAGGGTTGGCATTTCCCTTCCCTAGTCCTGCTAGTCCAGAAGCCTATACCCCCTTCATGTCTACTACTCTACTTTTCTTCCTAAGAAAATGCCATTTGGTAAGGTATGTTGGGCTGGGGCCTAGGACTCATTGGGCAAGGCCTCAGGTATTCCACAGAAGAGCACGCCCTCGGAGAGCACTGGGAGCTGAGTTTGGCTCAGCTCCCAAGGTCCTATGTTGGCTTTGATGAGAAGCTGCACTGGAAAAAGGAACCAAGCATGTGGAAGAGTCAGTTGGTTAGCTCATGGGGCATAATCAGGAATATATCACAAGGTAGAACTGTCTTACATTCTCATTTGAGGCTAAGAAACCCAAAGCCTGGTATTCAGTACATCCAAACTGTGGAAAATGAGATTCATGTGGGATTTGTGCATTCCGGGACTATGAGCTATCCCTGCTAATTAACCCTACATCTCCTGGGAATCAATCTTGTTCTCTAGAAATCTTAAGAGGATAAGATTACATGCCCCAGTCTTAGGGCTGTGCCAAGAACTGGACTCTCTGAATACAGAACCAAAGGAGGTAATATCAGCAATGTTCATCTTGGTCAGCTGAGTCTGCTCATGAAAGACTGTAGCTGTAAATAGAATGTGACATGGATGACTTCCTCATGCAAAATCTATTCTCTTGACTGAGTAACATATCTCATAGCTGAGTAGAACCCCATGTAATTTCTTTTATAAATAGTATACTAGTAAAATCTTGAATTCCAGAGCTACCATGACCTTACCCCAAATCAGTATTGGGTAACTCTTTCCTCCTGAGATGATTATACCTTTGCAACCCTCTCAACTAGTGAACCAGCGTCCACTGTGTGTCTCCCTCCCAGACACTTTCCATCTCCTCAGTCCTGTCCCAGGCTACACGAAAAAAATCGCCACAGGTCAGGCTGGTGTTTTGAGACTGAACAGCAATAGATTACCTTTTCATGACAGAGAGCAGCTCCTGTGGCTTCTCAGCTTCTTCCTGAGAAAGTCTCCTAGCTGAGGAACCAGAAGACAGTGTTATAGTAAACAGTGACATGGTAGAGTTTTCAGAGTATCTGTAGGAGGTTGGAGCCTTTCACTCTCAGCAAGAAGACACTGAGAACCCTAATTATAAATGCTCTAAGGTCTTTCTGTGCACAGTATAATGAATCATGACTTGTTCTCCTATGCCCATTCTTATTTGACCTTAACAACCATACTGTGAATGAGAGGATCATCAGATGCCCATGTTATGGTAAACAAGACTGAGAGATGAAGTGACTTCCACAGGTTTTAAAACTAGTAAATGACACAGCTAAGAAATCAGAGGTATTTCCTCAATTCTTTATTCCCATGGGAATAATATAGAGAATTTAAAAATATTTCCAAGGTATGATTTCCCACCCATGGAAGATTCAGTCTGGGGAATTGGAGTCTTCAGTGGCAGAGCACATGGGTCTTGGCTCCAGGGGTCATAGAGGGACTATGGATTCATGGGAAACACCCGCATTGGAAAGGAGTCAGAGGAGAGATTGGGATTTTACCTGTTGATGCTGCATCTCTAGCCCTTTGCCTGACTTTTTGGTGACGCTTAAACGACAAAAACAGAATGTGAAGCTGGGACACCATTTTCTTTTTCACGTCCAAAATGAGACAAAACTTACATTTTCCACTCCCTTTCTATATATCTATCTGTATTTTATACACTCTCCTGGATTTTATTTGCCCATTCAACCTTTTAACCCCATTTTCCTTCTCTGCTTATTTCTGATTCACTTGGAGGCTTTTCCAAACTTTGTACCTCCCGTCTGATTCCCAGAGAAGTCCTGCTGGATACTGAGGATGAAGCAAGAGAAAGCATGGTGCAGATCAAAGAGTATGTGGTTCTAATACTCAAAGACTTCAGTTTATAAACACCTTAAAGGACCACCAATCAAAAAAATTCCCCATACTGTGAGGTATCCTGGGATCCAGTGAGATAGATCCCATATCGTCTAGGTCTCTATTCAAGTCAAATGGAAAGCTTCTTGGCTTTTCAATTAGAGTATGGTTCAGGGAAGACCTGGTAAGGAATTACTTTTAGCCTCTGAGAAGGAAAAGACTATATAAAAATAACTAAAGGAGGCCGGGCGCGGTGGCTCAAGCCTGTAATCCCAGCACTTTGGGAGGCGGAGTCGGGTGGATCACGAGGTCAAGAGATCGAGACCATCCTGGTCAACATGGTGAAACCCCGTCTCTACTAAAAATACAAAACATTAGCTGGGCATGGTGGTGCGTGCCTGTAATCCCAGCTACTCAGGAGGCTGAGGCAGGAGAATTGCCTGAACCCAGGAGGCGGAGGTTGCGGTGAGCCGAGATCGCGCCATTGCACTCCAGCCTGGGTAACAAGAGCGAAACTCTGTCTCAAAAAAAAAAAAAAAAATAACTAAAGGTATGGCATAAAAATTGGAGGAGAGGGGCAGTGGGGTAAATAAAGAAGGACTCTAGAGCTTATAAGCTTCTTATCTGAGGCTTAATTAGTTCAGTTGGAAACTTAGTGTTGCCCTACCCGGCAGCAGCTCCTTTTAGCTTCCAAACGCAATTCGTGGTGGCTCCTTTTCACTTGCCAGATAATTAGAATAATGATGAAGATGGAGCCATAGGTGTATAAGGGATATCCAACATCCCACAGAACAAAAGTAGGGCTCAACATGGTCTAAGTCTCATTCGCATGAGATCAGCCATCCCTGTATCTCGGCATTCAGGGTTCTGGTGCCTAATGACTCCCAGTGCTAGGCCTTGTCATGTCCACCTCACAGAGGATGGAACTAGGCCACCAGAATGCATCACAAAGCCCTCCTGTTTCATAAGGCACATGTAGTAGGGAAGCTTATGTGGTGATTCAGTCTAGTCTGTAGATGAGGGTTTTTTGAGCCTGGGACTGAAGGTGCCATAAGCAGTGTCTATTTCCTAGTCTGTCTTCACTCCCCACTCCCTATACCAGCCTGATGGCCCGGCTCTCTCCTTCACAAGTGTATGGTCACCCGTCCTCAGAAAACTGAGTGCTTTGGCACCCAGGGCACCTTATGAGAAGGAGTGGTTAGGCCAGAGGAACCTCCACTAACTCTCCCACTGGTTTTGGAAAAATACCTGAGAAGCATACATGAATTTAGGGAGGGTGGAGTCTGGTTATGAATTGGAAATGCAGAGCTGTGATGTTTCAGGCAATGGGTGACTGGTAACAGAGGTGCAGAAAGGGGGCCATGGTTGATGTGGCAGGGAAAGGCCAAGGTGGCTGTGTGGCCTTAAGCTTGCAGACGGGTGGGGAGAGATTGTAAATGCTGCAATCTATGGAGGCACATCAATGTGGCGTACTTCTGGAGTTCTGTCCAAAGCATGGTTTTCTATAGCTGCCTCTGTCTTTGTTACAGCCTTCTGCCTGGCTCAGGGAGATAAATGCCTGTAGAGATAATTAGTAGCCCTTTCTGGCTATGGGTTGCAAACTGCTTGCTGCTTGTGGTTGGATCTATTCATCTCTGGATGTATTCTGTTTGCCTGTAGGCTTTTTACTTGTTTGAGTTGGATTTTGGAAAAGTTTAAAGCAGGGCAGATGTTTTCCAGTTTAGTCTCAGAGCCTCTCATTCCTATACTCTGCCCATTAATTTATACATTTATGTTACCTGCTTAACCTCCATGAGTATTGCAGTACTTCCCTAATGTCCAGTGATTTCTGAATATCCTTGGAAGGTGTTGCCCTGGTGAGGATGGTCACAGGCAAAAGTGGAGAAAAAAATTATTGGGCTCGAAATCTTTGAACATTCATCCAATATCCCATCCTTTACCCCACTGACATGGTAGGCATTCACTATGCTCATCCTTAAGCTGGGTGATGTCAAGGATACCAGGATTTTGAGTCATGTTGGCTTCCTCCTCTCAAGAAACTTAAAAATCTAATTTTAAAGACAAGACAAATTTATGTGAATCAAGAGCCAATGACTTATTTCAAATAATTTTATATATTATTGAGGTTCGTGTGTCAACTTTTCAAGGAATAGAATGCTTGGAGGGGATCAGTTTAGTCAGAGAGGGTTCCTGGGGAGATTAATATTGAAATTTTGTCTAAAAGTCTAGGTTATAGGGAAAGGGACTATTACAGGTGGGAAAGAAAATTCCCAACAAATGCAGAACACCAAGGAATGTGCCACAGAGTTCATTTGGTACTAAAAAATGCAGTCTATCTTTAGCAGAGGTGCAGATAAATGGACTAGAGAGCAATTGTGGGAAAGATTGGAGGAGCAGGGATGAGGCCCTCCTTGATGGAGGGCCTTTGCATTTATTTTATTTTAATCACTTAGATTAATTGATTTTTTAAGTAAGCATACATTATAAATTATACAAACTTCAAAAGGTAGAAGAAGGTATAACGTACTATCTCTTCATCCTTGTCTCTCATCTCTCATTTTTATTTCCTCAGTTAATCACTTCTATCAGGCTCTTGTGTATCTTTCCAGACTAATCTAGCATAGATTTAAAAATGAATTTTAATGTTTTATTCACAAAGGGAAGCATAGTATAGATACTTTTCTCTCTTATTTCTTTCCTTCTTTTTGTTCTCCTTTTTAAGAGACAATACCACCCAGGCTTGAGTGCAGTGACACAATCATAGCTCACTGCAGCCTCTAACTCCTGGGTTCAAGGGATCCTCTTGCCTCAGCCTCCTAAGTCCGACCTGAGCCCCCCCCAAAATGCTAGGATTACAGTCTTATTTAATAAAATAAATATATCTTGAGCACATCATTTTCTTTAATGTCTTTAATGTTTTCCTTGATATGGATGAAACACAGTTCATCTTCAATGCCATATTCATGAATATTTAGTATAATTTTGTTCTAAAAATGCTGACATAAACCTTATATATATATAAATCTTTGCATAAATATATAGGTATATATGTAGGAAAAATTTCTTCTAGTGAAATTGCTGGGTCAAAGGGTATATGCATTTTCAATGTTTATGTTGCTTAATTGCCCTCCAGTTGTAGAAATTCACACTTCTAAAAAATATTTTAAGAGTGCCTCTCTTCCATGTTGGTGAATACATCCGTTGTTTCCACCTTTTTGCTATCATGAATAATGTTCCAATGAACGTTGGTGTACAAGTATCTGTTCAAATCCCTGTTTTCAGTTCTACCACAGTTTCATTTTTGTTGCTTAAATGTTTGTCTAGAATTTAGTAATTAGAAACACTTTTCTGAGGTATGATTAATGTATAATAAGCTACGCTATTTAAAGTGAATAATTTAGGCCAGGCACAGTGGCTCACACCTGTAATCCCAGCACTTTGGGAGGCTGAGGCAGGCAGATCACCTGAGGTCAGGAGTTTGAGACCAGCCTGTCCAACATGGTGAAACCCCATCTCTACTAAAAATACAAAAATTAGCCAGGAGTGGTGGTGGGCACCTGTAATCCCAGCTACTCCAGAGGCTGAGGCAGAAGAATCGCTTGAACCAGGTGGTGGAGTTTGCAGTGAGCCGAGATTGCACCACTGCCGTCTAGCCTGGGCAACAAGAGTGAGACTCCGTCTCAAAAAACAAACAAACAAACAAACACAAAGTGAACAATTTGATAAATTTTCACATATGTATATACTTGTGAAACCATAATCACGGTCAAGATTACCACATCCTCAAAACTTTCTTTTTTTTTTTTTTTTTGAGACGGAGTTTCACTCTTGTTACCCAGGCTGGAGTGCAATGGCGCGATCTCGGCTCACCGCTACCTCCGCCTCCTGGGTTCAGGCAATTCTCCTGCCTCAACCTCCTCAGTAGCTGGGATTACAGGCACACGCCACCATGCCCAGCTAATGTTTTGTATTTTTAGTAGAGACGGGGTTTCACCATGTTGACCAGGATGGCCTCGATCTCTTGACCTCGTGATCCACCCGCCTTGGCCTCCCAAAGTGCTGGGATTACAGGCGTGAGCCACCGCGCCCGGCCCTCAAAACTTTCTTTATGCCCCTTTGTAATCCTTTTTCCTTACCCCTTTCATTTCCTCTGTCTTCCAAACCATTGATCTATTTTCCATCACTGTAGTTTAGTTTACATTTTTCTAGAGTTTTACATAAATATAATCATGCAGTATGTATACATTTATGTCTGGCTTTCTGCACTCAGCCCAATTATTTGAATATATTCAGGTTGTTTTGTATATTATTAGTTCATTCCTTTTTATTGCAGAGTAGTTTCTATTGTATGCATATATAACAATTTGTTTAACCATTCGATTGTTGATAGACATTTGGGTTATTACCAGCTTGGGGCTACTAGAAATAATGCTGCTATAAACATTCGTGTGCCAGTCTTTATATGGACATATATTCCTGGTTTTCTTGGGTAAATACTCAGGAGTAGAATGACTGGATCATATGATAGCTGTATGCTGTGATTTGAATGTATGTTTCCCTCCAAATTTCATGTATTGAAACCTTGGTTGTTACCGAGGTGATGTTATTAGAAGTTGGAGCTTTTGGGGAGGTGATTAGGGCATAAAAGCTCTGCCCTCATGGATGGAATTAATGACTTTATAAAAAAGATGTAAAGGAGCTATTTGCCCCTCCCACCATATGAAGACACAGAATTTGTCCCCTCTGGAGGATGCAGTAACCAGATTCCATCTTGGGAGCAGAGACTGGGCCCTTATCAGACATGGAAGCTGCCAGCACCTTGATCTTGTACATCTAGCCTCCAGAACTATGAGAGAGAAATTTCTGTTCTTTATAAGTTACCCAGTCTGTGGTATTTGTTATAGCAGCATGCATGGATTAAAACTGTGTGTGTTTAATTTTTTAAAATTTCCAAACTGTTTTCCAAGATGGTTGTACCATTTTCATTCCTGCCAGCACTGTGTGAGAGTTTGTTTTTCTATATCTTTGTCAACACTTGGTATGATCCTTTTTAATTTTAGCCATTGTAATAAGTGTGTAATGGTATCTCATTGTGGTTTTAATCTGTGTTTCTTTAATTAATAATGTTGATAATTTTTTCATGCACTTACGTGTTATCCATATATTTTTATGGTGAAGCATCTGTACAAATATTTTTCCTATTTTGTTAATTTTTTAGAAACCAATGGAAAAGCATTACTAAAAATTGATAAAGGATGTTACTTGTCTAGAAATCCATAAATGTTGGAGTGTTGCCATCCTTATTAGTAAACCGATTCCAAAAGAATGAGACTAATTTTTCTGATGGCTTTTAGGAGTCTAGGACCACATTGTGAGCTCTCACAAATGTAAAAACATTAGATTGCTAAACAACTTTGAACCTTATGACTTGTTGCATAAAAAAATTAATGTGGCTTATTAAACACTACTGTATGAACAGTGCAAATCTTTTGGAAAGTGTGTATCTCACAAAAATAAACATTGTAACAAGTTAAAAAAATATAAAGTGACCATATATGTATAAGCCTAGTTCTGAACTCTATTCTTTCCATTGATCTATTAGTCTATGTTGATGTCAGTGACATTGTCTTGATTACTGTAGTTTTTATACTAAGTCTTGAAGTCAGGTGAATAAGTAATCTTTTTCAAAGCTATTTGGCTATTATAGGTCATTAATTTTAGAATAAGATTTTCAGTTTCTATAGTGGCATTTTAGTTGGGATTGTGTTAAATGTCGTTTTATTTTTCTATTGCTGTATAACAAATTATCAAAATTTAGTGATTCAAAATAACACAAATTTATTATCTCACCATGCTTGGCTAATTTTTTATTTTTATTTTTTTTAGAGACAGGATCTCACTACATTTCCCAGGCTGGTCTTTAACCTTTGGCCTCAAACAATCCTCCTGCCTCAGCCTCTCAAAGTGTTGGGATTACAGGTGTGAACCACCATGCCAGGCCAGTATCAGTTCTTAAATATTTGGTAGAATTCAATAGTGAAGCTATTAGGTCCTGGACTTTTCTCTTATTTGATGGGAGACTTTTTATTACTGTTTCAATCTCCATACTTCTAGTTGGTCTGTACAGGTTTTCTGTTTCTTCATGATTTGTTCTTGGTAGATTGTATGTACTGGGACTTTATCCATTTCTTCTGGGTTATTTAATTTGTTGGTGAATAATTGTTCACAGTAGGCTCTTGCGATTGTTTGTATTTCTGTGGTATTAATTGTAATGTCTCCTCTTTCATTCTGGGTTTACTTATTTGAGTCTTCTCTCTTCTCTCTTTTTTTCTTAATGTAACTAAAGCTTTGTCTATTTGGTTTCTTTTCAAATAATCAACTCTTCATTTTTTTCATATTTTTTTGTTTTTCTAGTCTCTATTTCATTTCTTTGAGCTCTAATCTTTATTATTTCTTTCCTTTCACTAACTTTGGGCCTGGTTTCTTCTTTTTCTAGTTCCTTGAGGTGTAACATTAGGTTGTTTGAGACCTTTCTTCTTTTTTGATGTAGGTATTTATTGCTATAAACTTCCCTCTTAGAATTGTTTTTGCTGCATCTCATAAGTTTTGATACTGTGTTTCCTTTTCCATTTGTCTCAAGATATTTTCTAATTTCTCTTGTGATTTATTTGACCCATTGGTTATTCAGGAGCATGTTGTTTAATTTCCATGTATTTGTGAAATTTCCCAAATTCTTCCTGTTAACAAGTTCTAGTTTTTTACCATTGAGGTTGGAAAAGATACTTAACATTATTTCAGTCTTTTTAAATTTGTTATTTCAGCCTTCTTAAATTTGTTATTTGTGGCCTAACATATGATCTGTACTGCATAATGTTCCATGTGTGCTTGAGAGAAATGTGCATTCAGCTGCTGTTGGATGGAATGTTCTGTAAATGTCTGTTAGGTCCATTTGGTCCGAAGCATAGTTTAAGTCCAATGTTTCCTTGGAAATGATTTCAATGATTTTCTGTCTGGGTGATCTGCCCAATTGCTGGAGGTGGGGTATTAAAGCCCCCTACTATTATTTTACTAGTCTTATTTTTCCCTTTAGACCTATTGATATTTGCTTTACTATATATTTAGGTACTCCAATATTGGGTGCATATATACTATGTTTGTAGTTATTTTATCCTCTTGATGAATTGACCTCTCTATATAATGACCTTGTCTTATTTTATTTTATCTAAGTATAGCTACCGTTCCTCTCTTTTTGTTTTCATTTGTATGAAATATCTTTTCCATCCTTTCGCTTTCAATCTCTATGTGTCTGTAAAGGTAAAGTGAGTCTGTTGCAGGCAGCATATAGTTGGGGCTTGTTTTTTTACTCCATTCTGCCACTTTACGTCTTTTCATTGGATAATTTAATCCATTTACATTCAAAGTAATTATTGATAGGTAAGGACTTACTACTACCATTTTGCTAATTGTTTTCTAGTTGTTTTGTAGACCACTTATTCTTTTTTTCCTGTCTTCTTGTCTCCTGTTGTGTTTAGGTGATTTTCTCTAGTGGTATGCTTTAATTCCTTACTTTTTATCTTTTGTGTATCTAGTCTAGTTTTTTTGCTTTGTTGTTACCGTGAGGCCTACAACAACATGTTATGATTAAAACTGATTACTTTAGCTGATAACAAGTTAACTTTGTTTAAAAAAATTCAACATGTTTACCTCCTAATTTACATTTTTGATGTCGCAATTTACCTCTTGTCTTTTAATTTTCATACTAAGGATATAAATTATTTATATACCACCATTATAGTGTTAAAGTATTCTGAATTTGACTATGTACTTGCTTTCACAAGAGCTTCATACAGTTGATGCTTGAATAACACAGTTTTGAACTGCATGGGATCTATTTATCCATGGATTTTCTTCTGCCTCTGCCATCCCTGAGACAGACCAATCCCTCTTCTTTCTCCTCTTTCTCAGCCTACTCAACATGAAGATAATGAGGATGAAGACCTCTATAATGTTCCACTTCCATTTAATGAATGGTAAATATATTTTCTCTTTCTTATTATTTTCTTTTCTCTGGCTTACTTTATTGTAAGAATACAAGATATACATGTGATGTACAAAATATGTGTTAATTTTGTTTATGTTATCGGTAAGGCTTTTGGTCAATGATAGGCTATTGGTAGTTAAATTCTTGGGGAGTCCAAGTTATATGCAGATTTTCAACTGCATGGGGGGGGTCAGTGCCCCAGCCATTGAATTGTTCAAAGGTCAACTGCGTATGTTTTCATGTTAATAATTAGCATCCTTTCTTTCAGCTTGAAGACCTCCCCTTAGCAATTCTTATAAGATGGGTCTGGGAGTAATGAACACCTCAGCTTTTGTTTGTCTGGGAAAGTATTTATCTCTCCTTCATTTCTAATGTACAGCTTTGCTGAGCAAAGTATAGTTCAGTGTCACTTTCTTTTCCTTCTGTACTTTGAATACATAATCCCACTCTCTTCAAGCCTATAAAGTTTCTGCTGAGAATTCTGCTATTAGCTTTATTGAAACTCTCATGTGTGATATGCTTCTTTTATCTTATTGCTTTCAGAATCCTGCTTTTGTTTTATAACAGTTTTATTATGATATGTAGTTGTGTAGACTTGTTTAGATTGAATCTGACTGGAGACCTTTGACCTTCCTGTACATGTGTGTTTTTTGAGATGGAGTCTCACTATGTTGCCCAGGCTGGTGTTGAACTGCTCAGCTCAAGTGATCCTCTTGAGTAGCTGGAATTATAAATGTGCACCACCACACCCAGCTGTGTACCTGGATAGTTATATATTTCCCTAGGTTTGGAAAATTTTATCCTGTTATTTATTTGAATAAGCTTTCTACCCCTTTATCTGTGATATCTGAGTGGTGAGAGAGGGTGTCCTTGTCTTGTAACTGTTTTCAAAGGGAAAGCTGAATTCTTCCAGCTTTTGCCCATTCAGTATAATATTGGCTATAGGTTTGTCATATATGGCTCTTACTATTTTGAGGTATGTTCCTCCAATACATAGTTTATTGAGTGTTTTTAAAATGAAGGGATGTTGAATTTTATCAAAGGCCTTTTCTGCATCTATTGAGATAATCATGTGGTTCTGTCTTTGGTTCTGTTCATGTGATGAATTAAATTTATTAATTTGTGTATGTTGAACCGACCTTGCATCTTGGAGATGAAGCCAAAATGATCATGATATATAAACTTTTTGATGTGCTGCTGGATTCAGTTTGCCAATATCTTATTGAGGATTTTTGCATTATGTTCATCAGGGATATTGGCCTGAAGTTTTCCTTTTTTGTTTTGTCTCTGCCAGGTTTTGGTATCAGGATGGTAATGGCCTCATAAAATGAGTTGTGGAGGTGTCCCTCTTTTTCAATTGTTTGGAATAGTTTCAGTAGAAATGGCACCAGCTCTTCTTTGTACCTCTGGTAAGATTCAGCTGTAAATCAGTCTGGTCCTGGGCTTTTTTTGGTTGGTAGACTATTTATTACTGCCTCAATTTTAGAACTTATTATTGGTCTTTGTAGGGATTCCGTTTCTTCCTGGTTCAGTCTTGGAAGGGTGTTTGTGTCCAGGAATTTATCCATTTCTTCAAGATCTTCTAGTTTATGTGCATAGAGGTGTTTATTGTATTCTCTGATGGTTGTTTTTATTTCTATGGGGTCAGTGGTGATATCCCCCTTATTGTTTCTGATTGCGTCTATTTAGTTCTTCTCTCTTTTCTTCTTTATTAGTCTAGCTAGCAGTCTATCTATTTTATTAATTTTTTCAAAACAAACCAGCTTCAGGATTTGTTGATTTTTTTGAAGGGTTTTTTTGTGTCTCTGTTTCCTCCAGTTTCGCTCTGCTCGTTATTTCTTGACTTCTACTAGCTCTGGGGTTTGTTTGCTCTTGGTTCTCTAGTTCTTTTAGTTGTGATGCTAGGTTATTGATTTAAGATCGTTCTAGCTTTTTGATATGGGCATTTAGTGCTATAAATTTCCCTCTTAACACTGCATTAGCTGTGTCCCAGAGATTCTGGTACATTATCTGTTTTTTCTCACTAGTTTCAAAAATAACTTCTTGATTTCTGCCTTAATTTTGTTATTTACCTAGGAATCATTCAGGTGCATGTTGTTCAATTTCCATGTAGTTGTGTGGCTTTGAATGAGTTTTTAAATCTCGAGTTCTAATTTTATTATGCTGTAGTCTGAGAGACTTGTTATTATGTCCATTCTTTTGCATTTTCTGAGAAGTACTTTACTTCCCATTATGTTTTCAATTTTAGAGTAGGTGCCATGTGGCAATGAGAAGAATATATATCCTGTTATTTTTGGGTGGAAAGTTCCGTAGATGTCTATCAGGTCCACTTTATCCAGAGCTGAGTTCAGGTCCTGAATGTCTTTGTTAATTTTCTGTCTTGATAATCTGTCTAATATTGTCAGTGGAATGTTAAAGTCTCCCCCTATTATCATGTGGAGCCTAAGTCTCTTTGAAGGTCTCTAAGAACTTGTTTTATGAATCTAAGTGCTCCTGTATTGTTGTATATATATTTAGGATAACAACAAGCTTTTATTGTTGAATTGAACCCTTTATCATTGTGTAATAATATTCTTTGTCTTTTTTGATCTTTGTTGGTTTAAAGTCTGTTTTCTCAGAAACTAGGATTGTGACCCCTGCTTTTTTCTGTTTTCCATTTGCTTGGTAAAATTTTCTTCTTCCTGTTATTTTGAGCCTATATGTGTCTTTGCACATTAGATGGGTCTCTTGAAGGCACCATACCAATGGGGCTTGGCTCATTATCCAGCTTGCCATTCTGTACTTTTAATTGGGGCATTTAACCCATTTACATTTAAGATTAACATTATTATGTGTGAATTTGATCCTATAATCATGATGCTAGCTGGTTATTTTGCAGACTTGTTTATGTGGTTGCTTAATAGTGTCACTGGTCTGTATACTTCAGTGTGCTTTTGTAGTGGCTGGTAACAGTTATTCCTTTCCATATTTAGTGGTTATTTGAAGAGCTCTTGCAAGGCAGGCCTAGCAGTGATGAATTCCATCAGCATTTGCTTGTCTTGAAAAGGATCTTATTTCTCCTTCGCTTATGAAGCTTAGTTTGGCTGGATATGAAATTCAGGGTTGAAAATTATTTTCGTTAAGAATGTTGAATATTGGCCCCCATCTCTTCTGGGTTGTAGTGTTTCCACTGAGAGGTCCACTTTTAGCCTGATGGGCTTCCCTTTGTAGATGACCTGGCCTTTCTTTCTGGCTGCTCTTAGCATTTTTTCTTTCATTTCAACCCTGAAGAATTTGAAGATTTTGTGTCTTGAGGTTGATCTTCTCATGGAGTCTCTTACTGGGGTTCTCTGGATTTCCTGAATTTGAATGTTGGCCTGTCTTTCTAAGTTGGGGAAGTTCTCCTGGATGATATCCTGAGGTATGTTTTTCTGACTTGGCTTCCTTCTCCTTGTCTCTTTCAGGTACCATAATCAGCCAGGGCATCCAAGGGAGTCCTTACACCACCTCTCCCCAACCCCAGGCAGCACAGCTTGTAGCTCCAAAAGAGATTCCTTTCTTCCACTTGAAAGGAGAGAGAAAAGAGGATTTTGTATTGCAGTTTAGTTACCAGCTCAGCCACATTAGGATAGGGCATCAGTCAGAGTTGTGAGGACCCCATCCTAAGTCCTAGTTCTTGGAGAACATTTTTAGACACAGCCTGGGTCAGAGGGAACCTGCTACCTTGAAGGGAACAACCTAGTCCTGGCAGGACCCATCACCTGCAAGTAAAGAACCTTTGGGCCTTGAATAACTAGCAGCAATATTCAAGTAGTATGCTGTGGGCCTTGGGTGAGACAGACTCACTGACTTCCGGTGAGACTCAGCACATTACCAGGTGTGGTGGCTATGGGGGAAAGCTCCTTCTGCTTGAGAAAAGTGGAGGAAAAAGTAAAAGGAACTTTGTCTTGCATCTTAGGTACCAGCTTTGCCACAGAGGGAGGGGGCACCAAGCAGGCTCTTGGGGTCCCCGGTTGCAGACCTTGGTTTTTAGATGGCATTTCTGGATCTGCCCTGGGCCAGAAGGAAGCCCACTGCCCTGAAAGGTGAGTCCTAAGCCAGACAGCATTCACCACAAGCTGACTTAAGAGTCCTTGGGCCGTAAGTGAACATCAACATCAGCCTGGGAGTGTGGTAGCTATGGGGTGCAGGTCCTCTGCTTGAACAAAGGGGAAGAAAGAGTGGGATGGACTTTGTCTTGTGGTTTGGGTGCCTGCTCAACCACAGTAGAATAGAGCACCAGGAAGATTTCTAAGGTTCCCAACTGCAGGCTCTGGTTACCAGACAGTATCTCTAGACTCACTGGGGGCTTGGAGGAACTTGACATGCTGAAGGGAAGGATACAAGCCTGGCTGGCTTTACTACTTGCTGATTGTAGAGCCCTAGGGCCTTGAGCAAACATAGGCAGCATCCAGGTAGTGGTTAGAGCAGGCCTGGGGCAAGACCCAGTGCTGTGCTGACCCAGCACAGTCCCAGTGGTGGTAGCCACAGGGGTGCTTGTGTCACCCCACCCCCAGGTGGTGAAAGAGAGAGAGAGAGAGAGAGAGAGAGAGAGAGAGAAGAGATTCCATTTATTTGGAAGAAAGTAAGAGAAGAGAACAGGAGTCTCTGCCTGGTAATCCAGAGAATTCTTCTGGATCTTACTTAAGATTACCAAGGTGTTACCTGTACAGGTCTGCAAGAAGCACAGCATTACTGAGTGCGGGGTGCTCCTAATGCAGACAGAGCTTAGATCAACACCCAAGTCCTTTTGAAGCACTGCAAAGCCTTCCCAAGGAGGGCAGGTACAAATAAGCCCAGACTGCAGAGACTACAATAAATACCTAACCTTTCAATGCCCAGACACTGACAAACATCCACAAGCATCAAGACTATCCAGGAAAACATGACCCCACCAAAACAACCTAAATAATGCACCAGGGAGCAATCCTGGAGAAACAGAGATATCCGACCTTTTAGGCAGATAATTTAAAATAGCTGTTTTGAGGGAATGCAAATAAATTCAAGATAATACAGAGAAAGAATTCAGAATTCTATCAGATAAATTTAACAAAGCAATTGAAATATAATCAAAAAGAATCAAACAGAAACTCTGGAGTTGAAAACTGCAGCTGACAAACTGAATAATGCATCAGAGCCTTCTAATAGCAGAACTGATGAAACAGAAGAAAGAATTAGTGAGCTTGAAGGCAGGCTATTTGAAAATACACAGAGAATACAAAAGAAAAAAGAATGAAAAGCAATAAAGCACACCTACAGGGTCCAGAAAATAGCCTCAGAAGGGCAAATCTGAATTATTAGCCTTAAATCAGAGGTAGAGAAAGGGGTAGAGGTAGAAGGTTTACTCAAAGGGATAATAACCAAGAAATTTTCAAACCTAGAAAAGGATATCAATATCCAAGTACAAGAAGGTTATAAAACACCAAGTACATTTAACCCAAAGAAGACCCTCAAGGCATCTAATGAACTCCCAAGGGACAAGTATGAAGAAAGGATCCTAAAAGCAAAAAGAGAAAAGAAACAAATAACATACAATGGATCTCCAGTACATCTGGCAGGAGACTTTTCAGTGGAAACTTTACAGGCCAGGAGAGAGTGGCATGACATATTTAAAGTGCTGAAGGAAAAAAGCTTTTACCCTAGAATAGAATATCCGGTGAAAATATCCTCCAAACATGAAGGAGAAATAAAGACTCCCAGACAAATAAAAGCTGACGGATTTCATTAACACCAGAGCTGTCCTACAAGAAGTGCTAAAGGGAGTACTTCAATCAGAAATAAAAGGATATTAATGAGCAGTAAGAAATCACCAAAAGGTACAAAACTCACCAGTACTAGTAAATACACTGAAAAAGATTATAACACTCTAACTGTGGTGTGTAAACTACTGTTATCTTAAGCAGAAAGACTAAAAGATGAATGAATCAGAAGTAATAACTACAACTTTTCAAAACAGTATAATATATAAATAGAAACAACAAAAAGTTAAAAAGCAGAGGGACTAAGTTAAGCTGCAGAGTTTTTATTAGTTTTCTTTTTGCTTCTTTGTTTATGCAAACAATGGTAAGTTGTTTTTAGCTTAAAATGATGGATTATAAGATAGTATTTGAAAGCTTCATGGGGCTGGTTGTGTTGTGGTGGCTCATGCCTGTAATGCCAGTACTTTGGGGAGGCTGAGGCTGACAGATCACCTGAGGTCAGGAGTTAGAGACCACCCTGGCCAACATGGCAAAACCCTGTCTCTACTAAAAACACAAAAATTAGCCAGGCGTGGTGGTGGGCACATGTAATCCCAGCCACTCTGGAGGCTGAGACAGGAGTCACTTGAACCCAGGAGGCAGAGGTTGCAGTGAGCCAAGATCATGCCACTGAACTCCAGCCTGGGTGACAAAGTTAGACTCTGCCTCAAAAATAAATAAAATTAAAATTAATAAATAATAAATGAAAGCTTCACGATAGTAACCTTAAATCAAAAAACATACAATGGATACACGAAAAGTAAAATGCATGGCTTAACTGGGTCCTCTGCTTCACAGCCTCTCACAAGCCAGAATCAAGGCATCAGCCCAGGGTCTGTGGTTTCATCTGAGGTTTCAGCTGGGGAAGGTTCTGTTTCCAAGCTCACTCAGTGATTGTTGGCAAGCTTCAGTTCCTCATGCTCTTTTGAACTGAGAGCTTCAGTTCCTCACTGGCAGTTTGACACAGGTCACCGTTAGTGCCTGACCATGTGGGCCTCTCCAGCATAGCTGCTTCATAAAAGTGTGAACACAAAGAAGGCAATAGAAAGTCAGCTAGCAAGTCACAAGTAATAACCTTTTGTAACCTACTCATGGAAGGTGACAGTACCTGTGTTGCCCATTCGATTGGTCAAAGACAAGTTACTTAAGGGAGGGAATTATACAATGTCATGAATTTCAGGAGGTGGGGCTGCCACCCTGTCCTCAGAAAATCCAGTTCTCTATGTCAGATTATGTTTAATTCCTGAAATCCAAATATATTTTCTTCTAAACAAATACTTTAAGCATACTATTTACAACCAACTCTTTGGACTAATGATAATTCTTATGTGAAAGCAGAGTCCCTTGCCTGTTTCTACCCAGCACTAAGGCAAGCTTCACACCATTCAAGCCACAGTGGGGTCCCTATAGAGCTGTGTGCCTTCCTGTCTATGTGCTTTCCCCCTCCTCCTAGAATAATTTTTCTTCCTTTATCCATTACAGAATCTCTTACTCATCTTTGAAGATATAGCTTGTAAAACACCTTTCAAGGTGGTCAACAATTGACTCCTGGAAGCATGTGCCTGAAAGAATGTCTGAGAACCACAGGGAAAGCCACATACCTTACATAAAAGGTGACCAGGCACAAGGGTATGAAAAACCAAGAGAACCAGGGCCTATAAAAAATGCAGAATGCGGCTGGGCATGGTGGCTCATGCCTGTAATCCCACCACATTGGGAGACTGAGGCAGGCAGATCACAAGGTCAGGAGATCGAGACCATCCTGACCAATATGGTGAAACCCCATCTCTACTAATACATAAAATTAGACGGGCATAGTGGTGCACACCTGTAGTCCTAGCTACTCGGGAGGCTGAGGCAGGGGAATGGCTTGAGCCCAGGAAGCAGAGATTGCAGTGAGGTGACATCATGCCACTGCACTCCAGCCTGGCTACAGAGTGAGACTCCATCTCAAAAAAAAAAAAAAAAAAAAATGCAGAATGCACAGCATTGACCCTGAGCACAGTGCACATCTGAGTGGCATCAACCCTGATAAGACTCTAACTAAACCCATTTACAAAAGAGTGTCCTTTTACCTCCTTCATGATACTCCTGCTCATTGAGGAAATCCAGCCCAGTGGTCTGCCTATTTTCCAGGGACTAGCTATTGCTTTAGAAATCCAGTATCTCACTACAGGGCTCTTGGAGCCTGTTGCTAGCCAGCCTAGCCAGTCACCTGGCAGTAACTTACATGCTATTTTTAGTTTCCATCTCTGTAGACCATCTGTCCCTCCATTCACCCTGTTTATCCAGCACAGCAGCACTAGCGTCAGTCATCCCAGGAAAGCATGGCCATCCTAAATTAACAGAGCTATTTTGGGATTTTCAGGTACTGAAACTGAGTCCTCCTGGCCTCAGCTCTAGACTAAAAGCCATGAAGAAAGTCCTTCTGCTGTATAATATTTACTGAAAGCTCAAAAAACCCAATGTACATGAGAACAAAATTATGTAATGCTCTTCAGCTTCTGGGGGTCTGGGCTGAGTCTTCATTAAAAGCCACAGTGCTGACTTCCCACAGAAGCAGAGCAACAGTTAAAGGACATCACACCATCTTTGCACTTAGGAAGCAAAGCTTTTCAGCAAAATGAAGAGGCACTCCCTGGTCTCTGCACTAGGTCCCTGATGAACAGATTCAGTCCCCATTTAATGCAATTATTATACCCCATCTATCACCATCCACTTGTTTGCTTCTTTTATAAACATTTGCTCAGTATAGCCTGTGCAGTTTAGGTGACTGTGTTTTCTTGGACAAACAGAGGTAATGAAGAAAAGTGGGGAGGTACCAGGTAGACCCCTTCAGGGTCTACAAATATGAAAACTAAAAATAGCCTGTAGGCTACTGCCAGGTGACAGAATGGTTGAGTAGGAACAGGCTCCAGGAGCACTGTAGTGGGGCACTGGATTCCTAAAGTAACAGCCAGTCAATGGAGAACAATCAGACCCCCTGGGGCTTGGATTTCCTCAAAGACCACAGAGGATAGGGACTCCTTTTGATGGCTTTTGTTAAAAGTCTCAAGATTGATGCTGATGTGAACAGTGAGCTCAGGATTTGTACCATGCATTCTGCACTTTTTACAGACCCTTGTTCTGTTGGTTTTCCATATCCTTGTGGCTGGTCAACTTCTTTGTTAAGCATATGACTTTTCATAAGGCTCTTAAACAACTCTTTAGGCACATGTTTTCAGGAACCAATTGTCAACCACTCTGAAATTTTTCACCTGTATGTGTAGATACTGTTGCTAAATTTCTCCAGCTTAGACGCAAGACAGAGGTTATGCATTTTCAAAGCTTCCTACTTGTGCCCTGCCACAAGTCTAAAGGATACAATATAAATACAGGGGACTGTTGATTTTGGTAGTGATGGTCTCTCTTTTCTAATCATTGTGGTCATAGAAACTGGTTAAATTCCAAAATTTTATAGCTCCCCCCTGTGATCAGAAAAATCACCCACAGTTAGCATATGGGTTACCTGTTCTCTTCCTTGCTAGCCCTGACTCACAGTTTTGGCTCACAGTTACTTTTGGAGAAGCAGAGTGGGTGTGATGAGCTGGAGACTGTGTAATTCCTGGAATTGACTTTTGAAGAATTGATTTGATCAGTCTTTCTGGCCCAATTTGAGAAAAAGAATCCTGACACTATTATCTCAAACATTTTATATTGTCCAATCATCTTTGTAACCTTCATTCAACAAAGATACATAAAACACATGCAGTGTGAAAGGCAGTGATAACTATCTCGACATGTTTTCTTCTGTCCTGATATCTATGAAAAACTGGGGCTTTGTTTTCTACCTATTGAACCCTCTGTGGTTTCTTCCACCCATCCTCCCTTTCAGAGGCTTCTTTTACTTTGTTTTTGACTAATGAAGCTCTCTTATTTTTTTTTTTTTTTTTTTTTTTTTTTTTTTTGAGACGGAGTTTCACTCATGTTACCCAGGCTGGAGTGCAATGGCGGGATCTCGGCTCACCGCAACCTCCGCCTCCTGAGTTCAGGCAATTCTCCTGCCTCAGCCTCTTGAGTAGCTGGGATTACAGGCATGCACCACCATGCCCAGCTAATTTTTTGTATTTTTAGTAGAGACAGGGATTCACCATGTTGACCAGGATGGTCTCGATCTCTTGACCTCGTGATCCACCCGCCTCGGCCTCCCAAAGTGCTGGGATTACAGGCTTGAGCCACCGCGCCCGGCCAAGCTCTCTTACTTTTAATAGGAAATCACTGTCATATACTTTTGAGTCTTCCAAAAAGTTGTCACTCCCATATCAAGAATCAAATGAAAGCAAAGGCCTGTCTTTTACATTTGCATATAACATAACAGTATGAGAGAACTCTGGTTGCAGCTGATTGGGAGGCTGCTCATCAGACTTTCTCAGCTACTTATCCTTACAGAGAGAGGTAAAGGAGGGAAGTTCCTTAAATGCTTTCTTTTTCTTTTTTTTGTTAAGTGAGGTTACTTATTTAATGTGAAAAGAGGCACCTCTTAGGAAATGAGTAAGAAAAAAGAACAATAACTCAATAGAAGTATTTGGCATGGCTCTGAATAGGTACAGTTCAGAAAAATATAAATGACAAAATTATAGAATGATTTAACTCTACCATAAATAAAGAAAATAAATTGTAGCTTTTGAAAATACAGTCATGTACCATATAGCTAGACTTCCTGGCCAGTGATGGACCACATATGTAACAGCAGTCCTACAAGATTATAATGGACCTAAATGATTTCTATGACAACATCATAGCACAATGCATTCATTACTGATGTATTTATGTTGATGTTGCTGTACACAAACCTGTTGCACTGCCAGTCACTCCTCATTCTTCCCTCCTACCATCCCCTGGCCACCATTAATCTGCTTTCTGTCTCTGTGAACTTACCTATTGTGGTCATTTTATTTATTTATTTTTTAATTGCATTTTAGGTTTTGGGGTACATTTGAAGAACATGCAAGATAGTTGCATAGGTACACACATGGCAGTGTGATTTGCTGCCTTCCTCCCCTTCACCTATATCTGGCATTTCTCCCCATGCTCTCTCTCCCCAACTCCCCACCCCGACTGTCCCTCCCCTATTTCCCCCCAACAGACCCCAGTGTGTAGTGCTCCCCTCCCTGTGTCCATGTGTTCTCATTGTTCAACACCCGCCTATGAGTGAGAACATGCGGTGTTTGATTTTCTGCTCTTGTGTCAGTTTGCTGAGAATGATGGTTTCCAGGTTCATCCATGTCCCTACAAAGGACACGAACTCATCATTTTTGATGGCTGCATAATGTTCCATGGTGTATATGTGCCACATTTTCCCTGTCCAGTCTATCATCGATGGGCTAAATGCCTTCTTATTTCTTTTCCTTCTCTTTTTTTTCCTTCAACTTTAAGTTCCAGGGTACACGTGCAGGTTTGTTGCATAGGCAAATGTGCACCACAGTGGTTTGCTGCACAGATCAACCCATCACCTAGGTATTAAGCCCAGCATCCATTAGCTATTCTTCCTGATGCTCTTCCTCTCCCAGCCCTACATGACAGGCTCCAGTGTGTGTTGTTCCTCACCATGTGTTATCGTTCAGCTCCCACTTAAAAGTGAAAATGTGCAATGTTTGGTTTTCTGTTCCTGCATTCACTGGCTGAAGATAATAGCTTTCAGCTCCTGATATCTATGTCCCACAAAGGACATAATCTCATTCCTTTTTATGGCTGCATAGTATTCAATGGCATATATGTGCCACATTTTCTTTATCCAATCTACTATTGATGGGCATTTGGGTTGATTCCATGTCTTTAGTGTTGTGAATAGTGCTGCAGTGAACATATGCATGCATGTATCTTTATAATAGAATGATTTGTATTACCTTGGGTGTGTACCCAGTAATGAGATTCCTGGGTCAGATGGTATTTCTGCTTCTAGATTTTTGAGGAGTCACCACGCTGTCTTCCAAAATGGTTGAACTAATTTACACTCCCATCAACAGTGTAAAAACATTCCTTTTTCTCTACAACCTGGCCAGCATCTGTTGTTTAACTTTTTAGTAATTGCCATTCTGACTGGCATGAGATGGCATCTCCTTGTGGTTTTGATTTGCATTTCTCTAATGATTAGTGATGTTGAGCTTTTTTTCATGTTTCTTGGCCCTATGAATGTCTTCTCCTTCTCTTGCTGCAGAACAGCTCCCTCTGTCTCCCACTTTACCCTTACAAATAAGCAATTTCTCTGCAGAGAAATGTGTGTGTTTTACATACCTACACACACATATACACACGGCCTGCATATATCTTACTACCTTATAGATACATCTAGAGAGGCTTTTAGTTTGTTTTCTTTTGGTTTTGGCTGCAACAGTACCAAGGAAAGATTCAGGCTATAATCTGCCTTCATTTTCTTTAAGTTCATATAGCCAGATGACCCTATTGTACCTTCTTATATCACTTTTTGAGGTTCTTTTTGAGTCCTCACCACAAGTTCTCTGACTTTTCATCCTTGTTAAGAAGGCAGAAATCCCCAGTTTTCAATCAAATAAGTAATCATTAGGCATAATTTGTAACATCTTTGTCACTTCATTTCTTTACAATTTCTTCTTCCTAGGACTTCCTCCAGCCAGTCTTTCTCACCAGGTATTTGTTTTTGTTTTGTTTTTTAATTAATAAACTTTATTTTTAGAGCAGTTTTAGATTCACAGTAAAATTAAGTGGAAAGTACAAAAGGCTTGCATATGCCCCCATACCCCAAAACCTTCCCTGTTGTCAACATCCTGCACTACAGTCCTAAATTTCTTTCCACTCATGAACCTGCATTGACACATCATTATCACCCAAAGTCTATCATTTACATTACAGTTCACTCTTGGGGAGTATGTATTCTATGGGTTTTTTAAGTAAGTATATAATGTATAGTCATTATACATAAATATATAAAGTATATATATATATATATTTTGAGAAGTATAAATTGATCCCTGCAGTATCATGTAGAAAAGTATCACTGTCCAGAAAAAAAATTCTCTGTGCTTGACCTATTCATTAATTCCTCCCCCTAACCTTTGGCAACCACTTACCCTTTTACTGTCTCCATAGTTTCACCCTTTTCCAGTATGTCATATAATTTGTATCATACAGTATGTAGCCTTTTCAGATTGATTTCTTTCACTTAGCAGTATGTATTTAAGATTATTTCGTGTCTTTCTTTCTTTTTTCTTTTCTTTTCTTTTTTTTTTTTTTTTTTTTTTTTTTTGAGACAGGGTCTCACTGTGCCACCCAGGCTAAAGTGCAGTGGTATAATCATGGCTCACTCAGCCTTGACCTCCTGGACTCAAGTGATCCTCTCACCTCAGCCTCCCGAGTAACTGGGACTACATGTGCACACCACTGTTCACAATAGCAAAGACATGGAATCAACCCAAAAACCACCTTCCGTGTCTTTTCATGGCTTCATACCTCATTTCTTTTTAATGCTGAGTAATATTGCATTGTATGGACATACTAAAGTTTATTCATCTGTAGAAAGACATCTTGGTTGCTTCCAAGTTTTGGCAATTGTGAGAAAAGCTGTGATGAACATCCATGTGGTTTTTGTGTGACTATAAGTTTTTAATTCATTTGGGTAAATACAAAGAAGCTCACTTGCTAGATCATATGGCAAGAATATATTTAGGATTTACAAGAAATTACCAACCCGTTTTCCAAAGTGGTTGTACTATTTTCCCACCAGCAATGAACAAAAGTTCCTGTTGCTTCCACATCCTTGTCAGCATTTACTATTGTCTGTTTTGGGTTTTGGCCATTTTAATAGCTATGTAGTCGTGTCTTGTTGTTTTAATTTGCAATTCCCTAACAACATATGGTGGGGAACATCTTTTCATATGCTTACTTGCCCTCTGTATACCTTCTTTGGGAAGTGTCCAAGTCTTTTGCTCATTTTAAAATTCAGTTCTTATTTTATTATTGTTGAGTTTTAAGAGTGCTTTGTATATTTTGGATAGCAGTCCTTTATCAGATGTATATTTTGCAAATATTTTCTCCCAGTACGTGGTGTGTTTTCTCATTCTCTTGACATTGTCTTTCACAGAGAAGACATTTTTCATTTTAATGAAATCCAGCTTATCAGTTATTTCTTTTACAGATTATGACTTTGATGTTATACATAAAAAGCCATCACTGTACCCAAGGTCAATTAGGTTTTCTCTTATGTCATCTTTTGGGGTTTTTTATGTTTCTGTTTTACTTTTAGGTCTATGATTCATTTTGAATTAATTTTTGTGAAGGATGTAAGGTCTGTGTCTAGATTCATTTCTGCATATTGATGTTCAGTTGTTGCAGCACCATTTTCTCCTTTGTCAAAGATCAGCTATATTTCTGTGGGTCTGTTTCTGGGCTCTCCACTGTGTTTCATTGTTTGTTCTTCAACACTACCACACTGTCTTGATTATTGTGGCTTTATAATAAGTCTTCAAGTTGAGTAATGTCAGTCCTCTTTTACCTCTCCATATAAACTTTAGAAGCAATTTGTCAATATCCATAAAATAGCTTGCTGTGAAGAACTGAGATCTTGACAATATTGTCTTCCTATTCTTGAGTGTTAATATCTTTCAATTTATTTAGTTCTTCCTTGATATCTTTCATCAGTGTTTTGCATATGTATATATTTATTTGTTTTCCTCATAAAGATCTGGTACATAGTTTGTTAGGTTAATACCTACGTATTTCTTTTCCTCTTTTGAGTGCCGATGCAAATGTGTTTTTAACTTCAACTTCCATTTGTTCATTGATGGCATACAGAAAACAATTGGCTGTTGTGTGTTAACTTTGTATCTTGAAACCTTGTTGTATTGCTTATCAGTTTCAGAAGATTTTTCTGTCTGTTCTTGCTAATGTTTTACATAGATGCTTATGTCATCTGTGAACAAAGATAGTTTGATTTTTTTCCTTCCCAATCTGTATACCTTTTATTTCCTTTTTGTGTCTTATTGCATTGGCTAGGAATACTTAGGCACTTGTTTTTATCCATTGCTATATTAGCCTTTTCTCATGCTGCTAATAACGACATACCCGAGACTGGGTAATTTATAAAGGAAAGAGGTTTAATTGACTCACAGTTCCACATGGCTGAGGAGGCCTCTCAGTCATGGTGAAAGGCAAGGAGGAGCAAAGCCACATCTTACATGATGGTAGGCAAGAGAGAATGAGAGCCAAGCAAAGGGGGAAACTTGTAAAACCATCAGACCTCATGAGACTTATTTCCTACCACAAGAACAGCATTGGGGAATCCACCCATGTGATTCAATTATCTCTCACCAGCTCCCTCCCACAACATGTGGGAATTATGGGAACTATGATTCAAGATGAGATTTGGGTGGGAACACAACCAAAGCATATCAATCACTAACCACTATCATTTGTTTCTCTAGAAGTTAGAGCTGAATTTGTTAATTTCTCAAATGTGCCATGCACACATCTTAGCTATTTGGCCACATTCACTTTTATTCAAGGTGTCTTTTATATATAGGTTTGGTCCTTTCCTCCCTTAAGCTTTAAAGGTTTTAGCCTCATTCATGGAGCCTAAATCTGTTGTGTTCTCAGTTTACTCTGAGAATAAAAGTCATGTCAATTCAAAATGACTTATAGCACACCTGTAGTCCCAGCTACTCAGGAGACTAAGGTAGGAGGATCCATTGAACCCAAGAGCTTGAGTCCAGCCTGGGCAACATGGTACAAGCCTGTCTTTAAAGACTTGAGATCTTGTTTGACTTTTGATGTTTTCTTTTTAACGGTTCTGTTATACATTTTCTGCCTTTGTAAGCATAAGGAAGCCTAGAAAATTGAGCCCTCTCAGGTAAAAGGAACAGAAGTGTTCCTAGAGCTGATGGTCATGGTTGGAAAGTACTGAGTTTTTGTGGGAAGAGTGGGAAGAGTTGTGTTTGTTTTAATGGCTTTAGTCTTCATTGTAATTCCTTTAATGACAAACTCCCCAAACCACTGCAATTAAATTATTAACAGCTGAGATTGCTTAATGGTGATTCTTGTTATCCTTACAGAGAATTACAGTTTATAGCCAGACTAGAGTGTGTTACATGGTGCCCATGGTTTGTTTGCTGATATACTCTTAGTGAGTCATTTACTTATAGAGTAACCCTCCTATTTGGCTCTCCTTTGTCTAATAACTCTTTTTATGTTATCTGAAAAAAGCAATAAGAACCATGTGCATACAATTGATTTTCCTCCAAGGAGTAACTCTTGAAAAAGTGAATTTAGTGTGTTTCTACCAGGTCTTCAAACAAATGTTTCTCAACTTTTTAAAACATAAAAGTCTTATGACTGCTCCCTAAAACTTCTGATGTAACTTCTGGGAAGGGGCACACCCAAATTATTTAAAGCACTAGTGTCTTCTGTGTATCCCTAAGAACTAAGAAGATAATGTGAAGCTCTGCTGTTTTGTAGTCTATATTACAAAGTGAGAAAAAAGTAACAGCTTTTAATGTTTGTTTTTCAAACATAAAGATGTATGTTATAATGGATATGCTTTCTCAATCCACTCATTTCTCCCCTCTTTCTGGCGTTTCTTATATGTACCCTACTGCCTGCCCAGGATCTAGCCAATTCACCATTTGAGATTTATTGCTCCAGACCTTTTATTACTGTTGGATTGACTCTGTTTTTTTTTTTTCTTTTTTTTATAGCATGAGTATATTACAAGTTATTTAGTAATCCCCCTATTAAAGTTGTTTCTACCTCTTAATCACGATAAACAATGCTCCAACAAACATTCACTTAGATATGCCTGCAGGTCAGAAAGAATCACCCTCTCACATAGTACAGGGTTTTATCCAGTCAAAAGTATGTTAATAGTGTCTGTTTTTGCTAGATCTTTCAGTCACATAGACTCTTCTTAAATGTTTTTATGATTTTTAAAAAATTTTGTGGGTACATAGTAGGTGTATATATTTAAAGGGTACTTAAGATGTTTTGATACAGGTATGCAATATGGAATAAGCACGTCATGGAGAATGGGGCATTCATCCCCTCAAGTATTTATCCTTTGAGTTATAAGCAATCCAATTATTAATACATTCTTCAAGTTATTTTAAAATATACAATTATTACTGACTCTAGTCACCCTATTATGCTATCAAATAGTTGGTCTTATTAATTAATTCTATCTTTTTGTATTCATTAACCATTCCCCACCTTCCCCTCAAACCCCCACTACCCTTCCCAGCCTGTGGGAACCATCCTTTTCTACCTGTGTCCATGAGATCAATTGATTTGATTTTTAGATTCCATGAAAAAGAACATGCGATCACATACTCTTAACCTTGAGAATTATGTTCTTCCATCACTCCAGTCAAGGACAAAGCTTACCTATACTCCACAATATTATTCTTGTCTGGGGAAGAAGGCAGCAAATCACACTGCCACGTGTGTACCTATGCAACAATCTTGCATGTTCTTCACATGTACCCCAAAACCTAAAATGCAATAAAATAAATAAATGGAAAAAATAAAAATAAAAAAAATAAAGGCAACCATCTTTAAATAAAACAACAAAAGTGTATTTCTTTCATAAAAAATGGAAAATGATCCTAAGGCTGTATTTTTCAAATTGCAGGTCCAGACCCATTATTGTTGCAAAATCATTTTAGAGAGTCACCTTTGGAGTTGTTTTAATGAAATAGGATAGAAAATATTAGGGAGCATCACATATAATAAAAGTAGGATTGTTTCATAAAACTTTGAATTTAGTTACAGATTTATAAAAATGTATGTGCAGGTCACTTCATAAACTATATTTCTTACTACGAGTCACAGTGAAAAAAATTGGAAAACATACCATGAAAGATTTCTGAGGAAAACACTTTAGCTGTGACAATGAGAATTCGTCATGTGGAATGTATGCAGTGAAGGACTGTGTTCAGTTTTGCATTCTCCCACCAGTTGTGTCTGTTCCTCTCAGTTGGGGACATGCTTCCTCACCTAACCATACAGCACATCTGGTGCTCATGAGGCATGTGGTCAGTGTCTGGGGCCTGTAGGCCTAGTCTCTCATTTCAAGAACCTCCCAGGTCAAAGCCTAAGCAAAAGCTTTCTCTCTCTCTCTCTCTCTCTCTCTCTCTCTCTCTCTCATTCTCTCTCTCTCTCCCTCTCCCTCTCTCTCTCTCTCTCTCCCCCTCTCCCTCTCTCCCTCTCTCTCTCTCTCTCTCTCACACACACATACACACACACACACACACACACAAACACACACACACACACAAATACACGCTCCTTTCAAGAATTTGAAAGAAAGCATGAGCATTCCAGATGTTTATGACAGAAAGGGATCTCTGTGACCTTCTGATCTAATACATTTACCATATGATTTGGCAATTAAGTTCCCTTGTATTTACCCAAATAAATTGAAAACCTATATCCACACAGAAACCTGCACATGGATGTTTATAGCAGCTTTATTCATGATTGCCAAAACTTGGAAGCAACCAATATGTCCTTTAGTAGATGAACAGATAAACTGTGGTATATCCATGCAATGGAATATGACTCAGCGTTAAAAAGAAATGAGGTGTCACACCATAAAAAGACATGGAAGAACCTTAAGTACATATTACTAAGTGAAGAAGTCAATATGAAAAGTCTACGTTCTATATGATTCCAACTATATGATGTTTTGGAAAGGAGAAAACTATGGAGACAGTAAAAAGATCCATAGTCAACAACAAAAAACTCAAAAGGCCCAATTCAAAAACGGGCTATTTGTTCGAATAGGCAGTCTCCAAAGAAGATACACAGATGGCAATAAGCACATGAAAAGATACTCAACATCATTACTCATTAGAAAAATGCAAATCAAAACCACAATGATACACCACACCCCTTAGAATGACTAATATAAGAAAAACCCAGAAAGCAGGTGTTCTCGAGGATGAAAAGAAATTGAAACCCTGGTGCATTGCTGGTGGGATTGTAAAATGGTGCAGCCATTTGAGGAAAACAGTTTGGCAGTTCCTCTATTAATTACCATAATGATCCAGCAATTCCACTCCTGGGTATATACACAAAGGAAAAGAAAGCAGGGACTCAGATACTTCCACACTGATGTTTGTAGTAGCATTATTCACAATAGCCAAGATGTGGAAACAAAGATGAAATGGATAAACAAAATGTAGTATATACATAAAATTGAATATTATTTAACTATGAAAATGAACAAAATTCTGACACGAGGCCAGGCACTGGGGCTCACTCCTGTAATCCCAGCACTTTGGGAGGCCCAGGTGGGCAGAGCACCTGAGGTCAGGAGTTCAGGACCAGCCTGGCCAACATGACAAAACCCTGTCTCTGTGAAAAATACAAAACCTGGCTGGCACACACCTATAATCCCAGCTACTCAGGAGGCTGAGGGAGGAGAATTGCTTAAACTTGGGAGGCAGAGGTTGCAGTGAGCTGAGATCACACCATTGCAGTTCAGTCTGGGCAACAGAGCCAGACTTTGTCTCAAAAAAAAAAAAAAAAAAAAAATTCTGACACATTACACTGTGGATGAACCTTGAAAACATTACACTAACTGAAATAAGCCAGATACAAAAGGACAAATATTGTATGATTTCACTTATATGAGATATTTAGAATAGACAAATTCTCAGAGACAGAAAGTAGAATAGAGGTTACCAGGGTCCTCAGGGTTTGTTGGAAGGATTAGGGAGTTACTGTTTAGTAGATACAGAGTTTCTGTTTGGTATGATGAAAAAGTGTTTGAAATACATAGTGGTGATGGTCACACAACATTGTGAATGTATTTAATGCCACCAAATTCTACACTTAAAAATGGCTAAAATGATATGCTTTGTGTTATATATATTTTTTACCACAATTTTTTTTTAAATGATCAGTGATTACCAGGGATTTGGAGGAAGGGAGAGAAGGATGAATAGGCAGAGCACAGAGAACTTTTAGGCCAGTGAAATTATTCTGTATGATACTGTAATGGTGGATACATGTCATTATACATTGGTCAAAACCCACAGCATGTATAACACAAAAAGTGAACCCTAATGTAAAGGACGGGCTTTAGTCAATAATGCATCAGGATTGGTTCCTCAGCTGTAACAAATGTATACTGTAATGCAAGATGTTAATAATAAGGGAAAGTGTGTATGTGGGCCAGTGGTAGGAGGGGAATATATAGGAACTGTCTGTATTTTCCACTCAATTTTTCTGAAAACCTAAAACTGCTCTAAAGAATAATTTTTTTGGCCGGGCACAGTGGCTCACGCCTATAATCCCAGCACTTTGGGAGGCCGAGGCCAGTGGATCACGAGGTCAAGAGATCGAGACTATACTGGTCAATATGGTGAAACCCCGTCTCTACTAAAAATACAAAAAAAAATTAGCTGGGCATGCTGGCACACACCTGTAGTCCCAGCTACTTGGGAGGCTGAGGCAGGAGAATTGCTTGAACCCAGGAGATGGAGGTTGCGGTGAGCTGAGATTGCGCCATTGCACTCCAGCCTGGGTAATGAGCAAAACTCCGTCTCAAAAAAAAAAAGAAAAGAAAAGAAAAAAAGAATAAATTTTTTAAAAGAAGACTACAATATTAGTATTTTTATAACAGCTCTTTTTCACTCTGTGTTCATCCATTATTAATGTCTTTCCAGGGATTCAGCCTGGACAGGCAAGGGCAAATACAGGGTGACAATGGGAAGATTAGTTAAGGGATAATGAGGCTGTTGAAAGAGAAGGAGATTCAGAGCATGTGGAAATTTAGTGGCAGAGGATGCCTTCTAGTCCCTCTAGTCCCTCTGGACTTTTACGCCAAGCCCCACTGAAGAGAGGAACTAGAATTTGAGTGGATGGTGGAGATAACTGAGCCCTTGTCTGAGGATCTCCAACAAGATGGAATTTTGAACAGAACAAGGACTTTCTGCTCCTGCTCAGGGACTCCCAGTCCCATGTTGGCAAGAGACTGGCATGACAGGACTGAACAAAGCAAGTTGATGCTTCCACATTCACTTCTGCACTCAGCATATTCTATGACTTCCCTGCTAGGGGTGACCAGGTACAAAAGTCGAGCAATCATGGTGGCCTGTTGCCTGAAATGACCATAATCAAAATCTCTGTGGGCGGGTGGGAGCCTGTGGGGGACCACAGGAAGGACCTGCTCCACCCACTGTAAACCAAAATGTGTGCACATTGCCCCCAGGTTCCCACCTGATGCTGCTGTGACCCTTCTGAGTCACCTTCTTTCACTCTGTGTCTTCCTCCTTCATCGCTCTCTGCCCAACTCCCACCAGGCAGGCAGGATGTGCTTAACACAAAACCTCCTTTGATCTTTGGGGATGCTTTATGCAAACACCTGTTAAGTGTTGGCTCAGTAGGCCCAGACCTTGTGCCTCCATGGCCTGGAGGCCATCTAGGGACTGGGCCCCCATCCCTTAGGCACAGAATCAGCATTCAGTAGACAGACACATCCATGCTTCTTCCTATCTGGGCTTTCTGCATCCTTTTAGAAGTGGATACATTGTGCTAAATGTTGGGGGTCCTGCCCAAGTAAGAAAGTCCTGCCACCTCCTACTTTTCACGATGGGATGGTGAGTGATCCTGAATTTCCTTAGGAACTAGAGGCATCCCAACTGTCCCTCACATCATGTCATAAAGAAGTCATTTTACGTCTTGCCCTTTCTTCAGCTCTTGGCTCTTCTCTGGTAGGTTGGAAGTAGAATGCAAAGGTGCCACCCTCTCAGGGATATCAGGTGGCCAAAGGCCTCTTTGTCTTCCTGCTTCTGTTCTTTCCTCCCACCTATATAACCTCACTGGTCCCTCACCTCACTGAGCACTAGTTCGTCACCCCTGCCCTGTTTCTTCGTCTCCAGCCCCATGCTCTTGCTCAGTCTCCATGCATTTAGAGCTTTCTCTGTGATCTCTCCTGATGGCACAGTATTCCAAGAGCACCTGCTGCATAGATATCAGCAGCAGCTTTGACCACCTTTCCCTGCCCACCAACACTCTCACACTGCCACCAACTGCTTGGGCCCTAATAGAAACTTTCCATGGTAACTTCCAGAATCCCTCTCTACCCCCAGTTTTCGGCCTTTGGTTCTCCATACCATTCCTCCTTCCCACAGCCATGTCCCTTCCCAGCTCCTCACTCATCCCTCTGGGTCTGTGCCCACACTCCCTTATATATGGAGAGATTCTTTCTTCTAATCCATGATGTCCTCCATCATTAATTCTACTTCTTTCTACCACCAGCAAAATATCTGCTTTTAGTAAAAGCCAGCTCTTTGACTTGGGTACTTGCCCTCACTTCTTCACTTCCACACCACAGCATTCTTTCAGAAATTCTCCCCTTGCTGTCTTGCTTATCCCTCTTGACTGGATCTTTTCTATCACCATCCAACCATCCAATAGACTAAGTCCCCTGTCTTAAAAAAAAAAAAAGGGAAATGCAAATCAAAACTACATTGAGATACCACCTCACGCCAGTTAGAATGATGATCATTAAAAAATCAGGAGACAACAGATGCTGGAGAGAATGTGGACAAATAGGAATGCTTTTACACTGTTGGTGAGAGTGTAAATTAATTCAACCAGTGTGGAAGACAGTGTGGTGATTCCTCAAGGATCTAGAAATAAAAATACCATTTGACCCAGCAACCTCATTACTGGGTATATACCCAAAGGATTATAAATCATTCTGTTATAAAGACACATGCACGTGTATGTTTATTGAGGCACTGTTCACAATAGCAAAGACTTGGAACCAACCCAAATGCCCATCAATGATAGACTGGATAAGGAAAATGTGGCACATATACACCGTGGAATACTATGCAGCCATAAAAAAGGATGAGTTCATGTCCTTTACAGGGACATGTGTGAATCTGGAAACTATCATTCTCAGCAAACTGACACAAGAACAGAAAACCAAACACTGCATGTTCTCACTCATAAGTGGGAGTTGAACAATGAGAATACATGGTCACAGGGAGGGGAACATCACACACTTGGGTCTGGGGGGTTGGGGTTAGGGGAGGAATAGCAAGGGGTGGGGGGACTGGGGAGGGATAGCATTAGGAGAAATACCTAATGTAGATGATGGGGCGATGGATGCAGCAAACCACTACCATGGCACGTGTATACCTATGTAACAAATCTACACGATCTGCACATGTACCCCAGAACTTAAAGTTAAATAAATAAATAACAACAACAAAAAAAAAAACTCCTTCTGGATCCCACTGTGCTCTCCTGCACCTCTATGAAACAAAAACCTTTGAAAAAGTTGATTACACTTGCACTCACAAACTGTTCTCCTTCCATTCTCTCTTGAATCCATTCCAGTCACATCTGTTCCTCCATCACTCACTTGGGGCTATTATTCTCAAGGTCATTAGTGATCTCTATATTCCTAAATCTATTGGTCAACTACAAGTCCTAATCTTAACTGACTGACTGGCAACTTCTCATTTTGTTGGTCACCTCCTTGAAACACTTTCCTTTCTTGGCTTCCAGTATACTACTCTTCTAGCTTTCCTCTTATCTTGCTGGCTGCTGTGTCTCAGTCTCCTCTACCTATGGGTTTCTCCTCCTCTTCTCAATCTTTTAACAATAAAGAGCCCTAGAGACCAGTCCTTAGATCTCTTTCATTTACACTCACTCCCTTGGTGGTCATATCTAGTCTTATGGTTTTATGTCTATCTATCTACCTACCTACCTACCTACCTACCTACCTACCTAGCTATCTTTATCTAGCTGTCTATCTGCCTGCAGCTCCAGGCTCAAATGATCCAATTGTCTAAGCAACATATATTCATCTCATACAATACAAATGTGAACTCCTGACTCCCCATCTCCCATCACCCAGTAACACCAAACCTACTCCAATGTCAGTATTTCCCATGTCAATTAATGCCAACTTCATCCTGCCAGTTGTTCAGGGCAAAAACATTGGTGTCATCCTTGACATTTTTTTCCTCTTATTGTCCACATCCAATCTATTGGTAAATCCTATTGTCTCTACCTTCAAACTGAATCCAGCACCTAAATGCCTGTAATCTCCTCTGTTGCTGTAATCACTGGAGTAACCTTACAACTAATCTCCCTGCTTCTACCGAAATCTATACCCCCAATGCTCTATTTTTAGTACCATGACCTAAGTGATCCTTTTTAAGACATGTCAGATCTAAGCAGACTCCCTAACAGCTCCCCAATTTACTCAAAGTAAGAGCCAGCTTCCTTGCATTGACCTACCAGGCCTTATACCATGTGGCCCTTTACCACTCTGGAGTCATCCTCTACCACTTTCTCCCTTTATTCCTTTATTACTCTGCTTTAGGTTCACTGGCTTCCTTGTTCCTTCTGACAGGCTGGGCATCCTCCAACCTCCAGGCATCTGCATTAGCTATAATTTCTGACCAGAATGCTCTTCCTCATTTACCTACATGGTTTATTCTCATCACCCTATAGTCCTTGCTCACATGTTAATTTCTTAGTGAGACCTGCCCTGAGCTCCTTATTTAAAACTGTACCCCCATTCAAGTCTTCTCTAATCCTGTTACCCTGATTTTTTGCATATATCTGGTCACCTTCTATATACTATGTGTTTTATTTGTACTTCTTTTCTATTCCTCCCAGGCATGCTCCTAACGTAAGCTCCTTGAGAAATCAGATTTTTTTTTTGTCTTATGTTCACTGCTGTATTCCCAGTGCCTATAAAAGTGCCTGGCATATCATAGGTGCTCAGTATTTATTGAAGGAGTGAAGAATGGGTCAATGAATTCCATTCATTCTCCAGCTTGACAACCTCATTCTGATCCTTCAAACATTTTAATGTACTTTTTTTTTTTAATTATACAGGGGTTTCTGCAGTGAGTCACCATTCTCTAACACAGCATGCTGTTGTTTGATGCTGTGCCTTTGTTCCTGTTGTACCCTCAGCCTGGGGAAGCCTCTCCACTCCCTACCTCCTTCAAGACTAGCGCCTGCTCATCCTTTGGAACTCAGCCTACATATCATCTCTCCTAGGAAACTTTCCATGAACATTCCCCAAAACTAGATTAAGTGCTCTCCTATGTACTTTCACCTTATTGCTTCTAATGAGTTTTTACATGACTGTCTATCCCAGAGTTCACGAGCTTCATGAGACAAGGCCTGTGAATTGTTCACTGTTATCTCTCTAGTGCCTGGCATAGTGCCCAACACTTAGTAAGTACTTGAATATTTGAACTGTGGAATGCAAGACTCAGTTCAAAGTTGTTTTTATTCTGACCCTTTTAGGGACCTCTTCATCAACTAGTCTTCATTCTAGGCAGCATTCATTCCATGCAAATGAAAGGCAATGGAGATTGGAACAGGCCACAGGACTAGAGCAGACTCTCAGGTGGGTTACCCTTAAAGATCTCAATAACAACAGGGAAAAGACAGGGAGATTCTATCATCTGGCTTTGACATCTGCCATATTTAGCTGTGTGCTTTTGATAAACACTCCTAAAGGAAGGAGCACCATGGCACTCTAAAAGACAATCCCTCCAGGTTGTGGGCAGACACTATATAGAAGCCATCAATGAATTTTGCCTGTGGGCCAAAAACGCATTAGACTCCTGGCCACTGCTTCTTATACTACCATCATGTCCTCATTCCTCCTCTGGGACCAACACACCATGGGACACCATGATAAGAATTCAAGCCTGACCTTAACTTTCAATGCCCCTAAAACAAGCGCCTTTCTTGTCTGTTCAAGTCCGTTTATCCACATTCTAGGGTGGGGCTGGGAGGAGTCATGTGGAATGCTGACCCATCTGAAATAAAATGTGATTTAAGCTTCTCTACCACATAAGAAGTACTTTTTAGGTCCTTTACTCTCTCTCTCTGTCTATCATATAACACATTGAAAATGAAGAGGCACAAACAGGTGGCTCTTTGCTTAAAGTTATAAAGTATATTTGGAGAATGCCCTGCTTCACATGCATGTTAATGGAAATGACAATGAAAGCCTTTTTCAGGGGGATGCGGAGGTTCAGGAACCTATGAACTCCTTTTCTTGGAATGAGCATTCTTGTATAAACCAGTGCCTTCTGCTGAGGTGAGTTGAGACCTGGGATAGATTTCCTGGTTGAGTGGCATAAGTAATTTGAGGACAGAGTTTGGAGCATTTGTAGGAGTGGCACAGGACCCAGGATTGGCTGGACTGAAGGAAGTATCACTAGAACAGATTATTTAGGTACTGGGGAGCATCACGGAAGATCAGGCCTTCCTCCTCAGTAGAGGGAGGCTGAGCCTCAGGGTCCTCTGTTGTCTTCTCTGTTGTAGCACCCCACACGTGATCTTTGGTGACAGTTGGACTCTTCTCAGTGTTTTCTGTCCTGTCTTGGGTCACTCTCATAGCCTTAGAAAGGAGAATGGATTCCTCATGCCTTCGATCTTTCATTTCAGGGTTAATCCAGTGCAGAAACAGCTTCATCTTGTTATCCAAGCGAACTTCTGGAGCTTCTGGAAGGATGGCACTCTTGTGAGTATGGACTGCCCTTACCAGATCCTGCAACACTTGGCCCTAGAAAGTGTGGCCCTGCAAATTTTGCCCTGTAATATATGGCCCTGAACTACTTAACCCTGAAAACTTTGGATCAGAAAAAATTTACCCTTTAAATACTGTACTTGCAAAATTTTGGCCCAGTAAGTTGGCCCTTTAAGCTCTGGGCACTCCAAGTTTGGCATTCTCAGGAATCCTTGTTTGGTTGAGATTATTCAGCTTACTCTAACAGCTTTGCAAATTATTCTTATCTGGTTCTTTTGCCCCAAGTAATGCTGGAGGATGCTCTTAGAACTCAGGGTAGGGGGAAGCTGGTGAAATAACCATAGCCAGCCCTGAAAAGATGGAAATGGGGCTCTGCAGATCCAAACGGATCCTTGCTAGTCCCTACTCAAGGCAGCCATCTTAGCTAAACTAAAGTTTTACCTGAGAAAGATCCTGGAGATATATTTGGCAAGTTGTGAGCTCTGAAATTCTTCTTAGAAGTGTCCCTGTGGCCCCTGAACCTTGGCAGAATGGGTGTTCTGTCTGGCTGGGGAGAGCTCCAATGCTGTACCCCCTTCTCTGTGATTCCAAGCTGCTTTAAAAGTCATTGAATGTCACTGAGTCATCTGTTTTCTCTGCTGGGGTAGGGACTTGTCCTCACTCTTGCAAATACGTGGTCAAAGAGGTTCAGGGCCCTCCAGGCTGGGTTGTTCACTCTAGCCTCCAGCTGAACACAAAATACCTGGGCCTCTGTCATACCCCCACTGGGTATGAGATCCCAGTGGGCATGGGATACTGCTCTGGAACAGAGCGTGTAGCTCTGCTGCACTGTCTTTGGTTCAACTGCAAGCTATTCTTTTAGGCCAACCTATTCTGGATCTGGAGCAGTGAGAGTTCCAGAGCATCCTCCAGGATTACTTGGGGCAAAAAGACCAAGTAAGAATAATTTGCAAAACTGTTAGAGTAAGTTGAATAAGCTCAACCAAACAGAGGGTACAGGATTGGAGCTTGCTAGTGGGATAGGGAGTTTCTGGAGCAATGTTTTTCCTTGGTTTAGCAATCTTTAGACTCCTAAAGGATCCCTGAGTGGAGATATTCTTTGGGATCGTCGAAATTTCTTTCCTGGACTCCCTTGTCTTTTGGAACTTCCCAAATGTCAAGGAATTCCTTTTTCAGGTAGATACTGAATTTGGCCAAGATGGGTGCCTTGAGTGATTAGGGGCTGTGAGGATCTGTCTGCCTCTCTAGTGGTACCACCTCTATCAGCTTGTATTTCAGTCCAGAACACTTGTACATTATCTACACAAGCCTCATTGGTGTCTTGAAGGCATGGCCCAGGGCTTATATATTGCTGTTCAGATGAGACTGAATCAGTGGCTCTGATGGGCTCAGTCTGTGATTGTGGATTGGTGAGTGACTGCCTGGACCACGGCCCTGGAAGAAGCCACATAATAGAGAGCAGGCAGCCCTGACAGAAAGGCCAAAACTTGTCTCAAGTTTCTCAGTCGCTTTGTGGGACAGGCTCTGGGCAGCTCAGGATCATCAGTAACAGCATCTGGTAAGGCCTGTTGCTGCTGGTCAGGGCCTGTTGGTATTGAGAATGTCCCTTCCTGATCTGTGTAGGGGCTGATATGTGTCACTCTCAGGTCCAGGTGTTTGCTTTCTGGAGGACAGGGGCACCAAGTTGCTGCCCAGGCCCTTGGAATACCACAGATCCAGTGATTTGCAGTCCCAGTAATGGCAGATGTGGGCAGGGACAATGCCCTAGCAGATCTCCCCATTTGTAATCTATGTGTGGCTCCCCACACATGATCTGTTAGCTCTGCGACATTACCTTGGCCTGAGGAAACAATTGTGGACTGGCCCTGCTGCCACAGTGGATTAGGGCAGGCCACTATTCCCACTAGCCTCTAGTGCTCCATGCTGGGGAGACTCCCATAGGTCAGGGCTGTGCTGTTCCACGGCAGGGATTACTGGTCATCAGGTCACAGGAGCAACTGGATAGACTGATGGATCTTTTGGATCAGGTCCCAGCAATGGTAAATCAACCCTCTATTTCAATTGCTCCTGGAGGTGGAATCCTAGCAGCCTCTGGGCATGCTCTAGGAGAATGCTGCCTCCCTCTTGAGGACTGACATGGCCTTCCCCAATCAAAGAGGTCCTAGATCTAGTGGGAAAGTCTGCAACATGTCCCAGGGCTTACATCATATGATTTCCTGCATCTACAGAGATCTCTGAACAACAGCTGGCAAACTCCACTGAAGCTGGAGCTGCCTCTACAGCAGATGCCACTCCAAGTCTTTCACTTAGCCTAAGTCAGATATAGGACATTAATCTGGGTTTCTCAGTGGTCAGATGAAGAATGTGGGGAAAAAGGTGGGGAAGGAGGGGAGGATTTTCAGTACAGAGATGAAGGAGAAATCATTGAAGAGAAAGGGCCAAGGGCTTCCCTGTTGTGGAGATCTCTAAAGGCAAACCAGAAACTTACTGTGCAGAAAAGAGAAACCACAGTAAGGTAGCTACAGATGTGGCACACGGAGGCCTCAGTGCATCCCCCAGGAAATGGACAGAGGCCACTTAGAAGCTCAAAGAGGGGAGAGGGTAGAGCTAGAGCCATGGGGTTTGGGATTTGTTCACAGGAATTTTTCTGCTCTGAGTCCATAGTGGATCCTTCAAAAACCCTGAAAGCTAGAGTGGACCATCTAGCCTCCCATGAAACCCAGAGTCAAGGGGATGGAAGCTCATCTCTTCAACAGAGGCCTTAGAGATGACATTCAGGGTGAAAGAAATGGCTGTTTGTCTGTCTGTTTTCCACCCTTTGGAATATTAGAAGCAGTGTGGCATAAGCTGCCACAGAAACTCCTCCACAGATCTTGGGAGCCCTCAGTTGTGGGAATATGTGCATTAATATCCTTGTGCTTGAAGATTTCTCAGGACCTTTTGGACATTGCAACAGCAGTTTAAAGGAATGCCGGATCATAGGGTATTGTTTTAGGTTTGGGACCTCTGGGTTCAGGGAAAGAAAGGGAATCTAGTATTCAAATTTGTCCTGACCTTGGTTCTCCAGGACAAATTTGGAGTTGTTTTTCTTGCTCTCCTGCTGGCTTAGAGGAATTCCATGCTTCTCAAAGTTTGAAGACAGAGATCCCATGCCCTGGGACACAGCAGGGACTTGAGATCCCTGACCTCGCTGAAAGTGATCAGACCAGGAATCTTGGATGCTGTCTGCACCAGCTGACTGGGTTGCTGACTGGGTTAAAGATTTCTGATCTGTTAATTGTGACAGTGTTGTTGTTACAGATGCCAGTGAATGCTCTTTGGATTTCTCGGAACCCAGATCCTGACTCTGCTCAAAAGACGCACTAGACGTGGACAAAGCCTCTAGGCAAGAGGAGCCCTGTGATGGCCCCAGTGAAGTCAGGGAGATCAGGCTATTCTCACTCGCCAGCAATTGCTGAATATCCAGAGCCATAGCATTGCAGATTTGGCAGCAGGGATCTGCACACAGGATTCGCCGCACACTTCCTTCCTGAGGAAGCCAGCCCTGGCTGGGAGGAGAAACGTGACAAACATTAATGATAGAGTGACATCTGACTTCTCAGAAGAGTGTGGGACAGGGTTGCCACTGTCCTTTCCTAGATCTGAAAATCCTGGGGCCTACACTCTCTTGTTGTGTACCTCTCTGCTTTTCTTCCTAAGAAGATGCCATTTGGAGGCCAGACACAGTGGCTCACACTTGTAATCCCAGCACTTTGGAAGGCTGAGACGGGTGGATCACCTGATGTCAGGAGTTCGAGATCAGCCTGGCCAACATGGTGAAACCCTGTCTCCACTAAAAATATAAAAATTAACCAGGCATGGTGGCGCATGCCTGTAGTCCTAGCTACTCAGGAGGCAGAAGTAGGAGAATCACTTGAACCTGGGAGGTGGAGGTTGCAGTGAGCCAAGATCGTGCCATTGCACTCCAGCCCGGCAACAAGAGTGAAACTCTGTCTCAAAAATAAAATAAAAATAAAAATAAAATAAAAGCAAGAAAAGAAAAGAAAAACAAAATGCCATTTGGCAAGGTTGGCTGGGTTGAAGGTCTGGAGCTTGTTGGGCCAGGCTTCAGAAAACCCATGGGGGGCGGGGGCATGGCCCTCAGAGAGGGCTGGGACCTGGGGTCAGTTCTCTCTTGAACTTGTTAAAAAGCTGAACTAGGAGAAACAAGCCAGGTGGTTAGCTGATGGTGCATCACCAGGAACATCACCAGTTAGAACCCGGACCAGTTTCATTTGAGGCTAAGAAAGCCAAAGCCTGGTATTTGAGCTTGAAGTTCATGTAGGACCTCTGCATTCTGAGGGTTATTTGATATCCCTGCTGATGTACCCAACAACTTTTGGGAATCAATCCTGTTCTCTAGAATTATTAAGAAGAAAAGATGTTAGGCTGCCATCTGAGGGCTGTCTCCCTAATGACAGAACCAGAGGAGGTAATGTCAGCAGAGTCCAGTCAGACTCAGAGGAGAGAGAAGAAAGAGAATAAAACAGGGATGACTTCTTTATCCAAAATTCCTCTTGACTGAATAACTTATCTCATGGCTGAATGCAACCCCATGTAGAGTCTTTTATGAATTATGCACTAGTACAGGCCTGAATTCCAGAACTACTGTTACCCTAGCCCAAAGCAGAATTGGGTGACTCTTCCCTCCTGAGATGTCTGGCCCAGCTCCCATGTCCTGTCAACTCTGTCAACTAGTGAACCAGCCTCCACTGTCTATGTCTCCCTCTCAGCCATTAACCCTGTTCTCATCTCTACCCCAAGCTAAGCTGAGAAATGATCACAGACCAGGCTAGCAGCTGGGAGACTGCAAAGAACAAGAGATTACCTTTTCATGAGAAAGAGCAGCTTCCACAACTTCTCGGCTTCTTCCTGGGAAGTTCTCCTAGCTGAGGAAACAGGAGATAGTGTTACGTGGAACAGGAGAGGATTCAGGGACATCGTATAAGAAGTTGAAGGCCTTTCAATGAGAGGATACTGAAACCCCCAAGAGTCAGAACACAAAGTCACATCTGCGTACAACTTAACCATTTACGATGTGTTGTTCTGGATTCGTCTCATTTGTTCTTCACCATCATACTGGAGGTGAGGAAGGATCATCAGATGCCCATTTTTTGGAGAACAAGACTGAGAGTTGCAGTGACTTCCACAGGGTTGTAAAACTAGTAAATGACTCAGTTGAGGACTTCTGCCCTACTTCCTCATTCTTTATTCTCAGGAGGATAAGATAGAGAATTTTTTTAATCCTTTGGTTTTCCACCCAAGGAAGTCTTTCATGAGAAATTGTCCCATGGGGGTACTAGAGCCTGCAGTGGTTAGAGCACCTGGTTCCTAGCACAGGGGTCATAGAGGGCCAGGATCCACGGGAACCTTATCCACAGTGGAAGTGAATCAGAGGAGAGACTGGGACTTTACCTTTTGATGTTGTATCTCTAGACTTTTGTTTAACTCTTCGGTGACACTTAAAGACAAAAACATTAAACATAAAGCTGCTACCCCATTTTTCCCATATCTAAAATGAAACAAAACTCATAAACATTTCCCAGTCTTTTTCTGTGTTTCAATTTTATATACTCTTCTACCTTTCCTTTCTACATTCTTTTCACCCCAAGACTTTCCTTATTTGCTTATTTCTGACTCACTTTCAGGCTCTTCCATACTCCATGCCTCCCACCCCCATTCCTTTGATAAGTTCTGTGGGGACTTTAGGATGGGACAGGAGGAAAAGTGGAACAGATTAGAGAATGGATGGGTCTAGAAGCCAAAGGAGTTCAGCCATCAAGTGGCTCTAAATGACCCCAACTGAAATAATTACCCAAATTGGGAGCTCTTCTGGTATCCAGTGAGGAAACCCCCTTAAAAAAGCAAGGAGTAAGAGTAACAAGAGAAAGCTGGGGGATAAAATATTGTTTGAGGCATATCAATTTAGCCATGGTCATAGTGTTTCCCTACCCGGCAACAGCTCCTGTTAGGTCCCAACCTTAATTTTTGGCGGCTCTTTTTCACTTGCCAAATAATTAATGCAATAATGCAGATGGATCCATAGGTGTATAAGGGATATCCAACATCCCACAAAACAAAGGTAGGACTCAACATGATCTAAACCTCACTAGCCATCCCTCTCCCTAGTCTTTCACTGTCTTGAAACCTAATGCCTCCAGATTCTACACCTTGTCATTTCTGCCTCACAGAAGAGGGATGAAACCACCAGATTGCATCACAAAGCCCTCCTGTTCTGCAAGACAGGGATAGCATCACAGACCTTTATCTGTTTTTAGAGAGGCTTACTGTGGTGATTCAATGTTCACATGAGGGTGTCTGGTATTCTGTATGGGCTACAGAGCCTGGGGCAAAAGATGCCGAGGTCAGGGGCAGCATGTACCTTTTCATGTTCTCTCTACTCTCTATACCCTTATGACTCAACTCTCTCCTTTACTACAATGGCCTGACACCTATCCCTAGATAACTGAGTTTCTATGCACACTATATGTCCTATAAGAGAGATAGTGGATAGATCAGAGGAACTCTATGAACTGTACTGGGAAGATAACAAAAACAAACAAACCTGAGGATAGGGCAGGCATCATATTGTTAAATCTTGAAAACAGATTTTTAATGTCACCAACAATGATATATGGTCAGTATTGAGAGGTTCAGAAAGAGGACAGTATATGATGTATGAAGGAAAGGACAAAGCTGTTCTTTTAAATAACTTTCTGAGAGTTAAAGAAGGACTCCTCCCAGTCTGTGTGGTCTAGCCTTAGATGGGTGAGCAGAGATTGTAAGCACTACCTTTCATGGAGGCACATGAATAAGGCTCACTTCTGGAGCTCCGTACAAGGCTTGATTTTCCAGAATTGCTTCTACAGATTTTATACCATCTAGCCTGTTCATGGAGATGAATTATTGGGAAGACTTTCAATTAAGGTTCACAAACTTGTGATTCTTCGGTTGAATCCACCATGGTTGGAATGTTTGTCTGAAAGAGTGTTTTATGAAAATCTGAATTTCAATAACTTTAGGCAGAGCAGGATTTCTCCCCATTCAACCCCTGGTACCTACCACTCCTGTGCCCACTGATTCTCACATTAATGTTAACTTCATGACCCCTGACAATATTACGGCATGCCTCCAACACCCTAGGATTTCTGAATTTCTTTGAGAAGTTCTTGCCCTGTTAAGAGTGGTTGGTCTTAGGCTCAAAGTCTCTGAGAAGGGGCAGTGGCTCACACCTGTAATCCCAGCACTTTGGGAGGCTGAGGTGGGTGGATCACCTGAGGTCAGGAGTTTGAGACCATCCTGGCCAACATGGTGAAACCCCATCCCTACTAAAAATACAAAAAATTAGCCAAGTGTGGTGACAGGCGACTGTAATCCCAGATACTCAGGAGGCTGAAGCAGGAGAATCACTTGAACCCAAGAGGTGGAGGTTGCAGCGAGCCAAGATCACACCTCTATACTCCAGCCAGGGAGACGGAGTGAGACTCTGCCTCAAAAACAAACAAGTCTGAAAAGGGTATTTGATCCTTCCTCCAGCATTTGTTCCTCCACCTGGTAGGAATAGTGAGCACTCAATAAGTGCTTAACCCTAAGTTGGGCAGTGTTGAGGACAAAGACATTTGAGTTGTGTTGCCTACCTGCTCTCAAGATTCTTAAAAATCTGGTTTCAGGCCGGGTGCGGTGGCTCACGCCTGTAATCCCAGCAATTTGGGAGGCCGAGGTGGGTAGATCACGAGGTCAAGAGATCGAGACCATCCTGGTCAACATGGCGAAACCCCGTCTCTACTAAAAATACAAAAAATCAGCTGGGCATGGTGGCACATGCCTGTAATCCCAGCTACTCAGGAGGCTGAGGCAGGAGAATTGCCTGAACCCAGGACGCGGAGGTTGCGGTGAGCCGAGATTGTGCCATTGCACTCCAGCCTGGGTAACAAGAGTGAAACTCCGTCCCAAAAAAAAAAAAAAAAAAAATCTGGTTTCAAAGACAAGGCATTCACAAGAAGCAAAAGCCAACCTTTTGCTGGGGAAGGGGCTGAAGAAGGGGGAAATAGACTGTTAATGTTTAATGGGTACAGAAGTTTCTTTTTGGGGTGATGAATACAACCATCTTATTAATAAGTGAACGCCCTGAATGGCGCTGAATTTTACACTTAAAAATAACTAAAATGGTAAATTTTATATTAAGTATATCTTACCATAACTTAAAAACAACCAAAAAATTCATTAACACAAGGGCTTCTTTTTGAACTAAGCTATAAGGAAAAATATTCTGAAAATGATCTGACAAACAAATGGATTAGTGAATGTTTTTCTCTTTTTTAAATTTTTTATTTCCATAGGTTATTGGGGAACAGGTGGTGTTTGATTACATAAGTTCTTTAGTGGTGATTTGTAAGATTTTGATGCACCCATCCCCCAAGCAGTATACACTGCACCCTATTTGTAGTTTTATCCCTCACCCCCCTCCCACCCTTCCCCCAAATCCCGAAAGTCCATTGTATTTTTCTTATGCCTTTGTGTCCTCATAGCTTAACTCCAACATATCAGTGAGAACATACAATGTTTGGTTTTCCATTCCTGAGTTACCTTGCTTTAAATAATAGTTTCCAATCTCATCCAGGTCACTGCGAATGCCATTAATTCATTACTTTTTATGGCTGACTAGTACTCCATCAAATATATATACACTGCAGTTTATTTATCCACTCGTTGATTGATGGGCATTTGGGCCGGTTCCTTCCACGTTTTCGCAATTGCGAATTGTGCTGCTATAAACTTGTGTGTGCAAGTATCTTTTTCGAATAATGACTTCTTTTCCTCTGGGTAGATACTCAGTAGTGGGATTACTGGATCATATGGTAGTTCTACTTTCAATTATTTAAGGAATCTTCACACTGTGTTTTGTAGTGGCTGTACTAGTTTACATTCCCACCAGCAGTGTAAAACTGTTCCCTGATCACCACATCCATGCCAGCATCTACTGTGTTTTGATTTTTTTATTATGGCCATTCTTGCAGGAGTAAGGTGCATTGCAGTTTTAATTTGCATTAGTGAACATTTTTCTTAAATGTCCTACTTATACCTACAAAAGAAAAATAGATCTTCATATTAAGGATGATTTAAGAAGAGTCCTACCTGAAAATGGGATGAATTTGAGCTATTTCAATATCTTTTCTGAACTTGCAAATTCCATAACACAGGAATGAGAAAATTTTTTCAACCAAAGAGCACTGAATGAAAGGTTAACAAAAATCAGTTATCAAGCAGCTTGAGTCAGCTTCTTAGCAGCAGGTCATCAACATACGTGCAAAGTAGCCTAGATCCTTCATTACTTTTATTACTCCTACTTAACCAACTGCTGCTGCCCTCTATGTGCTGTAACAGTTCTATCACCCATTAGCCTGACCTCTTGCCCCTGGGAGAATCACCACGTTCTGCAAATCCTGCACCTGTTCCTGCCAGTGCACTACTTATCTCACAAATAACCACAGCTTCTGCCCTTCCACCAAGCCATTAAAACCATCTGCTGCAAACTCCTCTCCAGCAATTCACCTGGCCCTTGCTCCTCTGCCTCAGAGCTGAGGAATTAGGGCCAAGGGCTGAGCTAAAAATGGTCTCATGCCCTTTTGCAAGTTAGGCCTTGAGCATAGGTTTATTTACTGGTTTGGGACTCATTGACAAGGGTGTTTGTGGGGACAGGACAGTGGGATCAGTGTCTTCCTAAACAAGGGCGCATTCATGTAATGAACACAGCTAAGCCTGGCATTTCTCACGATGTGGGTATGGATCATCACATTTGCCCTTCCTGCCTCGTGGTTGAGAGCGAACAGCAAACAAGGGAGATGAAGTCCATGAAAAGCCTGTGCAGATGCTGGAGGGCTACACAACTATCAAGGATTCTTCTTCATTTGTTTCTAGAAAACTTGCTTTAAGCCAGACCCTGCTTTCATTTATAATGCTGCAGAGCCAGAATGATTGCAATAGAATTTCTTCGAGAAACTGTTCATGGCTGCCAATTCATAGGTACCATGGGTCCTGTCGCCTTATAAAGAAAAATGTGACTGACATGCCACTGATGTCTTGTCCCTTCACACAAGCCTTACAAAAGAGCTTTGCTGTGTCTCGTACTCAGAAAATACCAGAGAACACCTTAAATGTACGAAGGTGCTGGGGACAGAGATGCATAGTTGTTGCGACTCAGCAGCAACACCTTTATAGGTGAGCACCTTTGTTGATGTTCAAGAGCTAGAACCTCCAGGGAGTTGGTTAGGAAGCCCCAGAGTAGTGTCAGGCAGCAAAACCACCAGAGCTCACACAGCTGAGTGGGAGTCTGGCAAGTAGCAGTAGATGGCAGCTAGAGGCACTAGAGGGCAGCACCTGCCCACCCAATACTCCTAGTCTGGCGACGTCTCCGCTCTGATAGGCGCTTTCAATGATTATCTTCTCCAGTGGCTCTCAATCACGGCCTTACATTAGAATCACTGGGGGCTTGTTAAAAATATAGATTTCCTGGTTTCATTTCAGACTAATGAATCAGAATCTCTAGAGGCAGAGTCCAGCAACCTCTATATTAAATAAGTATCAAAAATAATCCTTAAGCAAGAAGGCACTGAGCTATGGATTTGTATTTGAGACTCTGATGAAACTATGTCCCTCCCCCACACTCAAAATTTGAATTTCAGAGGCATTGACACCACTTACGAAAACTGTGGAGAACTCAAAGAGCCTGGTTAAGAAATTTGAATACAATTTATGCCAAGCCAAAGACTATCACTCAGAGGTGGGAGCCTCAGCAAGGACAGGGTCCTTCAAGCAACAAAAGCCAAAATAGACAAATGGGATCTAATTAAGAGTTTCTGCACAGCAAAAGAAACAATCATTAGAGTGAACTGGCAACCAACAGAATGGGAAAAAATTTTTGCAAGCTACCCATCTGACAAAGGGCTAATACCCAGAATCTACAAAGAACTAACACAAATATACAAGAAAAAAACAACCCCATCAAAAAGTGAGCAGAAGATATGAACAGACATTTTTCAAAAGAAGACATTTATGTGACCTACAAACATATGAAAAAATGCTCATCATCACTGGTTATTAGAGAAATGCAAATCAAAACCACATTGAGATACCATCTCATGCCAGTTAGATGGTATCTCTCTATTATTATAAAATCAGGAGACAACAGATGCTGGAGAGGATGTGGAGAAATAGGAATGCTTTCACACTGTTGGTGGTAGTGTAAATTAGTTCAGCCATTGTGGAAGGCAGTGTGGTGATTCCTCAAGGATCCAGAAATAAAAATACCATTTGACCCAGCAATCCCATTACTGTATATATACCCAAAGGATTATAAATTGACCTATTATAAAGACACATGTACACATATGTTCATTGCAGCACTGTTAACAATAGCAAAGACTTGAAACCAACCCAAATGCCCATCAATGATAGACTGGATAAAGAAAATGTGGCACATATACACCATGGAATACTATGCAGCCATAAGAAGGGATGAGTTCATGTCCTCTGCAGGGACATGTATGAATCTGGAAACCATCATTCTCAGCAAACTGACACAAGAACAGAAAACCAAACACTGCATGTTCTCACTCATAAGTGGGTATTGAACAATGAGAACACATGGACACAGGGAGGGGAGCATCACACACTGGGGTCTGTTGGGAAGAGGGAGGCTAGGGGAGGGATAGCAGAGGGTGGGGAGATTGGGGAGGGAAAACATTAGGAGAAATATCTAATGTAGGTAACGGGGGGATGGAGGCAGCAAACCACCATGGTATGTGTATACCTATGTAACAATCCTGCAAAATTCTGGGCACATGTACCAGAATTTAAAGTAAAAATTTTTTTTAAAAAGTCATAGGAACTTAGGAAAAAAGGGAGAAGACCAATGACCAATATTGAGAATGAAAGAGGTGACTCACCAAAATTCCAAATATATGTAAAGGACAGTAAATTAACTTGAAAGCCAAACGTGGTGGCTCATGCCTGTAATCCCAGCACTTTGGGAGGCTGAGGTGGGCCGATCACTTGAGCTCAAGAGTTCAAGACCAGCCTGGGCAATATGGCAAAACTCCATCTCTACAAAAATAGCCAGGCATGGTGGTGTGCACTTATAGTCCCAGCTACTCAGGAGGCTGAGGTGGGAGGATTGCTTGAGCCTGGGAGGCGAAGGTTGCAGTGACCCGAGATCTTGCCATTGCACTCCAGCCTAGGTGACAGAGTAAGACCCTGTCTGAAGTAATAATAATAATGTGAAAATTTTAATGTCTATAAATTGACAACTTAGATGAAATGGACTGTTGTAGTTTGAATGTGTTCCTTCCAAACTTTATGTGTTGGGAACTTAATCCCCAATGTAACAGTGTTGGGAGGTGGGGCATTTGGGGAAGTGTTTTGGGTCATGAGAACAGAGTGGATTAATGCCACTATAAAAAGGGTTTGCAGGAGTGTGTTCTCTCTATTCTGCTTTTCTGCCCTTCATCCATGTGAGGACACAGCAAGGAAGCCCTCATCAAATGCTGGTAACTTCCCAGCCTCCGGAACTGTGAGAGAATAAATCCTGTCTTTATAAATTCCCCACTCTGTGCTACTCTGTTATAACAGCACAAAATGGACTAAGACTGGACAAGTTATTTGAAAGACACAAACTATTAAAACTTAAGAAGAAATAGATAACCTGAATGCCCTTAAATTCATTTAAAGAAATTGCATTTGTAGTTTAAATCTTGTCTCAAAAAAATTTTGTCAAGAAAATTCATTTCTTTATGTCCATATTTCTTCACTAGTGAAATCTAACAAATATTTGAGGAAGAAATAATACCAATTCTACATAAATTATTTCAAAAATTTAAAGAGAATACTTCTCAATTCATTGTTTGAGTCCAAGATTGCCTTGATACCAAATCCAAAGACATTACAAGAATAGAAAACTATAGACCAATATTCTTCATGAACAATGAATGTAAAAAGTTCTTAACATTTTCGCAAATCAGATCCAGCAACATATAATTGGTAGTAAATATAGAGGGCAAACATACGTGATAGAACACAAGGATGTAATCAGTAGAATCATGACCATGAACAAGCGATCTAATTTCTTCCACAAAAAAATCATAAGGAGAAGAGTTAAAGCAATGAAGCAGAATCTATGTATTAAAAGAGAGTTAAGAGACATTTAAACCACTTGCAGTTTGTGGGCTGTATTTGTATTTTGATTCCAACAAACAAATTATAGAAAATAAAAATAGTCCAGGCATGGTGGCTGGTGGGGTGTGGTGGTGGCTCATGTCTGTAATCCTAGCACTTTGGGAGGCTGAGGCAGGTGGATCACCTGAAGTCAGGAGTTTGAGAAAATAAAAATAAATGTATAAGCCAATCAAGGGAATTTAAGCACTGATAGGATATTTGATGATACTAAGAAACTATTATTAACTTTCTAGGTTTAATAAAGGTAGCTCTGTCATTTTAAAAGTTTGTGTATATTTAGATGCATACTGAAATATTTAATGATATAACTCTCTGATATCTGAAATTTACTTCAAAATGAGAAGGTAAATAGTGTGGGGGTATAGAAGAAACAAGATTATTCAAAAATATTGTTGAAGTTGGGTGACTTTTCACTCCAGCATGGAGGTATGTTATTTGAAATTTTCCCTAGTAAAAAGATATTCAAAAACAGAATCTTCCAAAAGTGCTTTAAAATACTTTACTAATAAAGTAAAAACACAAGACAGAATTGTGTGTAAATAAACATATGTAGAAATGCTTTTGATTTAACAATATGCACATGAAGATATTATAATCAAAATGTTAAATTTTATTTATACCTTGAAAATGTGTTACTATGATTGCAAAAATGAATTTATATTCTTATATAAAATGTGTTATCCTATTAAATATTACTGATAGTTACTACTCAACCAAACACAATAATTACATTTCTATCTGCCTCAATAATGCATCTGAAAGAAACTCCTGTAAAAGTGAAATTTTACCTTTTCTGTGCTACCTGCTGAGGGGTCCATATGGCATTGTTCTGGATTCCCATCGTAACTTAAAGGGAAACTTTCACAATGTCCAGAGCGCTTGATGTCCTGCAAATGAAGGAGGGGGATGTCCTTAGGCTCCTTGCAGCAGGAACCCATTTAGGTGGCACCAACCTTGACTTCCAGATGGAATAGTACATCTATAAAAGGAAAAGTGATGGCATCTACATGATAAATCTGAAGAGGACCTGGGAGAAGCTTCTCCTGACAGCTTGTGCCATTGTTGCCATTGAAAGCCCTGCTGATGTCAGTGTTATATTCTCCAGGAATACTGGCCAGAGGGCCGTGCTGAAGTTTGCTGCTGCTAATTGCTGGCTGCTTCACTCATGAAACCTTCACTAACCAGATCCAGGCAGCCTTCTGGGAGCCACAGCTGCTTGTGGTTACTGGCACCAGGGCTGACCACCAGCCTCTTACGGAGACATCCTATGTTAACCTACCTACCATTGCCCTGTGTAACACAGATTCTCCCCTGTGCTATGTGGACATTGCCATCCCATGCAACAACAACGGAGCTCACTTAGTGGGTTTCATGTGGTGGATGCTAGCTTGGGAAGCTCTGCGCATGTGTGACACCATTTCCTGTGAACACCCGTGGGTGGTCATGCCTGATCTCTACTTCTACAGAGATCCTGAAGAGATAGAAAAAGAAGAGCAGGCTGCTGCTGAAAAGGCTGTGACCAAGGAGGAATTTCAGGTTGAGTGACTGCTCCAGCTCCTGAGTTTACTGCCACTCAGCCTGAGGTTGCAGACTGGTCTGAAGACATGCAGGTGCCCTCTGTGCCTATCCAGCAGTTCCCTACTGAGGACGGGAGCACTCAGCCTGCCACGGAAGACTGGTCCCACTGGAAGCAGCTCCCACTGCTCAGGCCACTGAATGGGTAGGAGCAACCACTGAATGGTCTTAAGCTGTTCTTGCACAAGCTCTTAAGCAACATGGAAATAAGATTGATGGAAAATAAACATCAAGTTTCTAAAAAGAAGAAATGAAATTTTAGACTGGGCACAATGGCTGTAAATAAATGTGCCTGTAATCCCAACACTTTGGGAGGCTGAAGCAGGAGGACAACTTGAGCCCAGGAGTTTGAGACAAGCCTGAGCAACACAGTGGAACCCCATCTCTACAAAAAATTATAAAATTAGCTAGACATGGTGGCATGCATCTGTAGTCCCAGCAACGCTACTCAGGAGGCTGAAGTGGGAAGATCTTTTGAGCCTAGGAAGTCAAGGATAGAGTGAACCACAATCACGCCATTGCACTCCAGCCTGGGTGACAGAGACCCTGTCTCAAAAAAATTTAAGTAAATGAAATGAAATTTTAGTCATGATTTCAAAAACGTCTTCAATATCTGCATCTTTTTCACCATTTAAAATGTTTCTAAATGTTCTGAAAGTTAATTCCTATCTATGACAGATTTCAATTAAGAAAAAGAAAAGAGCTTTCTTGGGGAAGGGAGGCAGTTAATAGGGTGATAGCAACTCTCTGTGGATGATATGAAAAGTCCTCATATAATAGGTGAGTTTGGCCATCTCTGGCGATTAGCTAACCTAGATGATGAACTATAAAGCTCAAAGAATTCAGGATCGCAAGGAAGAAAGGGGAATTAACCCTGACAGAGCAGCATTACTCAGTGCCAGGCCTGTTACACGCATCACCTCATTCAGTGCTTACCACCAGCCAGACTCAGTAATTGTTATTCCACGTTCTACAAGAGAAAACTGAATCACCAAGAAGTAAAGTAACTAGCCCATCACAGCAACTTAGAGATAGATAAAAAGGTTGATTCTAACCTCCACTAAAGGCCATGCCACCTCCATTTCATTCAAGTTAAGAAGGTATAAATACTCAGAATGATTATAAATAAGCTGTTTGAAATTGCAGACTATTCACATATCCAGTAGTTTTTTTTCTTTAAAGAACGACAGTAATAAGAGGAATTTTAAAACAGGAGCCAGGGCAGCCAAGGCAGGAGGACACTTGAGGCTAGGAGTTCCAGACTAGCCTGGGCCACACAGCAAGACCCCATCTCTACAAAAAATAAAAAATTAGCTGGCCATGGTGGCATGCTCCTGTAGCCCTAGCTACTGAGGAGGCTGAGACAGGAGAATCACTGGAGCCCAAGAGGTTGAAGCTGCAGTAAGCCGTAATTGTGCCACTGCAATCCAGCCCATGCTATGGAGCTGTAAACCCTGTCTCAGAAATAAAATAAAATAACTTTTTAAATGCAGGAGCCAAAGAGCAAGGCTGGATCCAAGGTCTCCAGTGTCATCCAGGTAGACACCTAGTTCCTCTCATCAGGTGTGTCCTCCAACTGCAGGAAAGGCACCAGGCTGTCACAGCCCAGTCCTGAGATTGTTCCACTCGTAGCCCATTTGGCAGTATGGTCATTTTCACAATATTGATTCTACTCATCGATCCATAAGATTAATGTGTTTCCATTTGTTTGTGTCGTCTGTGATTTTTTTCAGCAGTGTTCTGTAGTTTTCCTTGTAGAGTTCCTTCGACTCCTTGTTATGTATATTCCTAAGTATTTTATTTTTTATTTTTTGCAGTTATCGTAAGAGGGGTTGAGTTCTTGATTTGATTCTCTGCTTAATTCTGTTGATGTATGGAAGAGTTACGGATTTGTGTACATTAATCTTGTATTTGGGAACTTTGCTGAATTCTTCTATCAGTTCTGGGAGATTTCTGGGGGAGTACTTAGGGTTTTCAAAGGTAGACGATCATATTGTCGGCAAACAACGAAGGGTTTTCCATGTATCATATTGTCAGCAAATAGTGGCAATTTGACTTCCTCTTTACCAGTTAGGATGCCCTTTATTTCTTTCTCTTGTCTGATTGCTCTGGCTAGGACTTCCGGTACTGTGTTGAAGAGGAGTGGTGAAAGTGGGCATCCTTGTTTTGTTCCAGTTCTTGGAGGGAATGCTTTAACTTTTCCCCATTCAGTATTATGTTGGCTGTGGGTTTGTCATAGATGGCTTTTATTACATTTAGGTATGTCCCTTGTATGCTGATTTTGCTGACAGTTTTAATCATAAAGCGATGCTGGGTTTTGCCAAGTGCTTTTTCTGCATCTATTGAGATGATCATGTGATTTTTGTTTTTAATTCTGTTTATGTAGTGTTTCACATTTATTGACTTGCATACATTAAACCATCCCTGCATCCCTGGTATGAAACCCACTTGATCATGGTGGATTATCTTTTTGATATGTTGTTGGATTTGGTTAGCAAGCATTTTGTTAAGGATTTTAGCATCTATATTCATGAAGGATATTGGTCTGTAGTTTTCTTTTTTGGTTATGTCCTTTCCTGGTTTTGGTTTTAGAGTGATGCTGGCTTCACAGAATGAATTAGGGAGGATTTCTTCTTTCTCTATCTGTGGAATAGTGTCAAAAGGTTTGGTACCAATTCTTTGATTGTCTGGTAGAATTCTGCTGTGAATCCATCTGGTCCTGGACTTTTTTTTGTTGGTAATTTTTAAATTACCATTTCAATCTTGCTGTGTGTTATTGGCCTGTTCAGGGTATCTAATTCTTCCTGATTTAAGCTAGGAGAGTTGTATTTTTTCCAGGAATTTATCAGTCTCTTCTAGGTTTTCTAGTTTATGCACTCACAGCCCTGACTGGGTTACGGATTCATCAGACACTTCTGAGTAGCCTAGAACTTGCAACGTAGATAGACCTAGAAGGAGAGAACGCCCTGACCAGCAGGTAGGAGTAGGCCAGTTTCCTTGGAGTTACATTTCTTACTATAAACTAGTAAATTAGCATGCTGATTTATGCTTCAGTCTCTTTTTAGTTTAATTACCGTGGATCCATCCCAAAGAAACCACTTGGCACAGAGAACCTTGACAAAATGGAGCCTTTCTGCCTATAAAGCTGAATGCTGGCTCCTGGTTCTCTCTAATCCTCATTGGTCTCCACCCTCCTGACCAGTTGTAGAGGCAGGAAGGGCAATCCTAAACACTGGGCTGCTGGCATGACCCAGCCTGACCTCCTACCAGAGGAGACCAAGCACCCCCATTTCTCTTCTAAGCTGCCTTCCTCTGCTATGCTTTAACTTTTTCCCTGTTAGATGAAAGTGGTGTCCATTAAAACCTATTTGTTGAATAAAACATTGTGGGGCATATAAATGTATTTAGAAGTTAATTCTGATAACTTAAAAGTTATGTGTTTCAGCATAGTGGGAAATAATGGGTATCTATACAATAATATTTAAGGTATATGAGAGTGTGTGGTATATAATCTCCTCATAAATATTATATAAAGTTGCTATATAAATCTCTTGAAAAGGGGAGATTATTTTTGGCTGAAGTGATCTGGGAAGCTTCATGTAGAAGATGGCATTCAAGCTGGTGCTTGAAGCTGAGAAAGGATTTTAATATGTGGAGTTGGAAGAGGGAGTGATCCAAAATGCAGGAATCAACATGCATAAACTGCTGGCATCTCTGTGTAATGATAACATGCAGAAATAACAGAAGGGTTCCTGAAATATTTATTTTACCCTGGGTGCATTTTATTTTGTATATATTTGATCTTAATTAACTGAGTTTTAGATTTTATTTTGTCTTTGCATGGAAACTAGGGTTGTGGATATCTCCTCATGGGTATGTTTTTCTGTGTCACGTGGACATGAACTATGGAGATGGGTCTTCAGAACCTGACCATATGTGTTTCTAGGTATAAACGTCTGTGTGGGTGCATTTCTCTACACAGATTTTTTGGTCTTTGTGGGTGTGCGCACATGCAGTCCTGAGGGTTGAGAAGGAAAGAGAGGAAGGATTAGAGGGGAGAAACAGCGAAGGGGAAAGTAGGTGAGAAGTTGTTGAGGGTGTTGGGGCTGTTAACGGAAAAAATAGACTCTGTAAAATATTTTAAAGAGGTTTATTCTGAGCCAATATGAGTGACCATGGCCTGGGTAGCACCGTCTCAAGAGGTCCTGAGAAACTGTGCCCGCCTCAGTTGGATTACAATTTGGTTCTATACATTTTAGGGAGGCAGAAGTTACAAGGAAAGTCATAAGTCAATACATGAAGGGTATACATTGGTTCAGCCCAAAAAGGCAGGATGTCTTGAAGCAGCTCTTACAGGTTATGCATGGATTGAGATATTCTTTAATTTACAAGTGATTAAAGGAGTAAAGCTTCATCTAAAAATTTGGAGTCAGCAGAAAGGAATGTTAACTTAAGTAATCTTAAGTTTCCTTGTGCTTTGACATGGTGTCTCCTTCCTGGTCCTTTGACATGGTAAGACCTTAAAAGCTGCTTCAGAATTAAGATCCCTAACCCTAACCCCTCACTTTGTCTTAGTTCCCTCTCATATATAGTGAGAAATGTCACTATGTTGCCCAGGCTGGTCCCAAACTCCTGACCTCAAGGAATCTCCCCTCCTCGGTCTCCCAAAGGGCAAGGCTACAGGCATGAGCCACCTTGCTGGCCCAGATTTTTCATCTGTTCTTCTGAGGGTAGCCCCAAGAGATCACCTGGGAAACTTTATCTGCATAGGACAATCTTTGTTCCCATGTAGCTCTACTGCTCCCCTTCCCTTAATGTAGGCCTCCCAACTCCTGGGTCCATTCATTCTCCCTAATGACTTACTGCCTCTTAAAGGAATTGTTGACATTTCTTATCGCCCACTCTCCATGAAAAAGGATATGTAAGCTTCTGTACTACACTGGGTTATTCAGTAATAATCACTCTGATTATGAATAATCCCCTCCCTCATACAGATGAATAAATTTGTATGCCTTTTCACCTATTAATCTGCTTTTTGTCAGCTGATTTTCATAGATCCTTCTAAAGGTGAAGGGAAGTTTCCCCTTTGCCACGTACAAGGGGAACCTCTGCTCTTAAGACCAAGTGTGGTTTCATATTGTTAGTATCTTACATAGTTGATAATTGATTGTCCCATAGATCTCAGATGTTCCTTTCTTATAATACAACATTTATCCATAAAAGGCTAGTGCTTCAAAATGCCATCTTTTCTTTCATCCATTGCATTCTCTTTTCATTGGTTCAGTCTTTCATCGAATTTAATCCTCCTTTTCGATTGCCTTCATTTAGTTTAGCTTTTTCCCCCTTTTCCTTATCCTTCCAGTTTGATTTCTTTCTTCACTGTAGTTTTCATCTTATGTAAGTTTTCTCTTCTAACTTATGGAACTAATACCATACCTCAGAAACAAATGTTTTTTAGTTGAGGAAGGGGCACTTCTTGTTGTAGGAGTATTTTTTAGGCTCCATTTTTGGCTTTTGTCTTCACTGTCACTGCCACAGTTCGTTCATTCATTGATCGTACAGATTTAAATTGGATACCTTCGTTTATGTGAAAGGCGTGACAGAAACAGAAAAAAAAAAATCCCTCAGGGAGTTTCTAGTGGAAGGAGGGAGAAAGTAAACAAATAGCAAAATATGTAGTATGTTAGATGGTGATAAGTGCAATGGAGAAAAATAAAGCAGAGACTGAGTCAAGAGTATGAACAAGATTTGTAATTTTAAATAGGTGGCAAGGGGAGGTCTTAGAAGATGATCTTGGAACAAAGACCAGTAGGAGATGAGGGAGCAAATCATGTGTGTCTCTGGGAAAAGAGAACAGGAAACATTGATAGGGAGAAGACAGGTAAAGATCCAATAAGAGTCCCTCAAGCCAGTACACAGCGGGTTGAGGACTTCAGAAAGCCTCCGGACAGACTTTGTCTCAGGTCACTACCTCAAAACCTTATAAGGACTTCTTCCCCAATCTCATTTTATCTTACCTCATCATTTTTTTCTTTTTTAAAAGATGGAGGCTCACTATGTTGACTAGACTGGTCTCAAACCCCTAGGCTCAAGCTTTCTAAACAGCTGGGACTGCAAGAGCCCACCACTGTTCCTGGCTCTTCCCTTATCTTTGTGTCTTTGGGGACTAAATTGGTTTCGTTTTGTCTGCCCAACTTGGGAGGTTTAACCAGCCCATCATCAATGACAGCCTGGCCTTTGGCCAAGCTCTGGACAAGCATCAGCCTATGGACCATTGACGTTCCATGTGTTCTTCTTCATTCAAAACTGAGCCTCATGTAGGCCAAATGCTCAATTCCTGTGTGGTTTCTCACTATCACATTAATTTGAATGCTTCTCTCTGTGTCACAATTTATTGGGGACAATTTGCAAGACAGCAGACACTTAGGTGAACTTTTTACAGAGACTACTTTGTTTTTTTTGAGAAGTACCTTAGAACATAAAGAGAAGAAATCCTTTTAAGGAGGTTTTTCATCTTGCCCGATTAAGATGGAGTGATTGTTTTGTTTCATGTAGAAGACACCCCTCCTTCATTTCTGTACTTCAGTAGTTAATAAATGCTGGCTTTTAAATTGTACCATTTATAAAATTGTGAAAGGTCAGAGCTACTGTTTCAACCAGCTATAATAACTCTCTGTTGTATATATATATGTGAAAATGGCTTTTTCTGCATCTAAGCTTTCTCTCCTCTCCTTGCAGAAGGAATATTAATAGCCTTCTACGGTATTCATATTTGTCTGAAGCCAGTTTTGCCTTTTTTTTTTTTTAACTCACCACTATTCCAATGAGGATCTCCTCTGTTTTGTTCTGTTCCATTCCCTCCTTTTTTCCCATCTCCTGGAAAACATTGGAAATTAACTGAGAAATAAGTCATTCTGTTATTATGTGCACACTCTAGGAATAACTAGTCCAGATAAGCAGCCAAAAATGTCTAACAGATCTTGAAAATGGCTAAGAGAGTAGATTTTAAGTGTCCTCTCTACATACATACAAAATAAGTATGTGAGGCAATACAAATGTTAATTAGCTCAATTTAGCCATTTCATAATGTATATTTCAAAACAACATACATGATAAATATATATAATTTCTATTTGTCAATTAAAATAATTAAATAAATGTTTTTAAAGTCTAAAAGAAATCTTTATTAAGCTGTTAGGGTTTCTTTTTGTGAACACTTAAAAAGGTATCTACATATAGTCTATTTTACTAAGTTCTGAGATAAGAAGAAATAGATTTAAGGACTAAGAGCTTTTGTCATGATTCAGTCTCTAAATTTTAGTTTATCATATAAAAAATAATGGCATATTTATCTTTAGATAGATATGACTTATATCTTGTCTTTTTTCTTTTTCAATTGAGACAGAGTCTCACTCTGCCACCCAGGCTGAAGTGCAGTAGCAGGATCATAGCTCACTGCAGCCTCCATCTCCTGGGCTCAAGCAATCCTCCTGCCTCAGCCTCACACACCACCACACCTGACTAATATTTTTTTATTTTTAGTAGAGGTCTCGCTATGTTGCTCGGGCTGATCTTGAACTCCTGAACTCAAGTGATCCTCCCACCTTGGCCTCCCAAAGTGCTGGGATTATAGGTGTGAGCCACCATGCCCAGCCTATTTTGTCTTCTTACTAACTATTCTTTTGCCTATCCAAAAGTCAGTCAGATTTTTTTAAAAACTGTAAAGCTGTCTTTTATGAATAAACTATATTTAGAGGGTGTTCTAAATAGCCATTAGGTACAACAGAGATTTGCTCCTTCAACCCATAAAAGGAAGGACAATAGGAATAATTAGTTTTGTCTAGAATTTTTCCAAATTTCAGTTAATTCAAGCCTATGTGAACTCTTTTGTTTATCATATTTAAGATTAAAAAAAAACTGTCCAGCCCACTTGTAGACAAGTTGCAGCCTGACTCTCCCACTGATTGTAACTATCTAGGAACTCTGAGAAGTAGAAGTAGCAGTTGGCTATGAAGGGAAGTAGTCAAAACCTGAAAAACAACCCAAATGGAGGCAGTGAGTTTCCTGAGTTATTTTCTTCCTTTACCTACCAATTTTGATCCAAAGGCAACCTGAGTTGGGGAACTATATAGCAGGAACACATAGCAAAAACTGAGAAAAAATCCCATTTTTCCTGGCCATAGGTCTGGGAAAGATGGTCAATGCAAGCTAGAGAGTGTGAGGAGAATCCTTGATTTTATTTTTCTCTTTAGTCCTTTCCAAACCATGCCCAGGGCCAGCTCTGATCATACAGCTGAGCTGTAATGTTGGCTGTGGTGCAGAAACCCAGAACTCTGAGAGCAAACCTGTTCCTCCAGAAGGAGGAACTAATGGCCCTGGAGTAGTCTTCCTCAGTGTGTGTGGGTAGATGGAAGAATTCTTGTTATTTTTCTCTCTCTCTTTTCTCTGATTACCTTATCCTGAGTGTAGACCCAATCACAGAGAACCGTATGATTATGGTGGCCACAACTGTAGGAGAAACTCCAGCTCTCTATGAAAAGACTGATGAAAAGGTGCCCCTGAGAAAGAATGTATTGAAAGTCCTGCAGAGAAGAGAGGGGGATAAGGAATCCCCAACTTCCATGTGAATTGTCACAAGTCCATACTCACCCCCAAGCTGTGTATGTTCAGAACACATGAAAAAACGTATAGCAAAAGCTTTGAGAACTGAACTGCCGTATAACCTGTCACCTACGTCTCAGACTAATCTCTAAGTAGTGCATGCAAAGAGCAGACCCAAACAGCAGACCCAAACAGCATAGCAAATACTTCAAAAACTGAAGTCTTTGGAACTACTGCCCACAGAAAGTGACACTTTCCATCCAAACCTAACAGGGTTAACTTCCTCCTAAAATAAAAACAATCAACATTCTGCAGAGGACTTAAATAGGCCAGAGCTCACAATTTAGTATGCAAAATGTCTCAGATTCAACCTATTAAGAATTAAGAAAATGTGACCAATTCTTAAGGGGAAAAATAATCAATAGATGTCAACCCCAAGATGTTGACATTATTAGACAAACACCTTAAAGTGGCTCTTGTGTGCATCTTCCAGAGGTAAAAGTAAACACTATTGAAATAAACAGAACTATAGAAGATCTAAGCAAAGAAACATAAATTATAAAAAGGAACCTATTAGAAATTTAAAACTGAAAAATGCAGTATCTGAAATAATGTTTACTGGAGACAGTTAAGAGCAGAATGGAAAAGACTGACCAATCCATGAACTTGAATTTGGGCCAACAGACATTTTCAATCTTCAGAGAGGAAAAAAATGGAAAAAAGAGATGAGTACAATCATGAGGACTTTAGACAATATCAAAAGGATTAAATTCACATCAGTGGAATTCCAGGAAAGGAGAACAAGATTGGTGTAGAAAATACATATGATGATATAATGGCTGAGAATTACTCAAATTTAGTAAAGTTATAAAGTTACAGATATGAAAGCTCAGTGACTCCTCAAACAGGAATGAACTCAAGAAAACCATGCCTTAACATGGGAAGAAATTTGCTTGAAAATTTCCTTCTGGAAAATTAAACTTAACTCTATTGATAGGGGAATACATTTCACAGAATTCATTACTAAAGAACTCTGCAAAATCTTTACCTTTTGCTTAGAAACTCTATCATTTTATTATCCATAAACTTCAGAAAATATAAAGAGAGCTAATTAAGGAATTCTAAAATTAAACTTAGCAAAATTTAGTTTTCAAAAACCCTTCAATTTCTATGGCCTAAAGTAGGGTTCAGCAAACCCTGACACAGAGCCAGAGAGTAAATAATTTTGGTTTTATGGATTTTGTGGTAGAAAAGACTCCTCCAATCTCCTGCCTAGATGGTATAGGTCTGGCTCTGGTATTCTCAGAGCACAGTAGGTAAAGACAGCAAGGAGCATTCAGCTTTCGCTACAGTACCCTCACCCTTAGCTGTGCCTGGTTCAGGTGAGTCTAGGGTCTCTCTGCATTAATTTTTCTGGAGCATAAACCTTGAGGCTTTATCCATTTATGGGAGAAGGAGTGTTAAAAGTTTGTGAGGAACAGAAGAGGAGATTTAGGTGTCTGTTCTCATACTTTCAACCCCACTTTCAGAGGTAGCTGCCACCAAATCCTCAGCCTTTAGAGTGATTTGGCTTTATTCTTGTATAGTCACTCCACAGGCATTTGGCATTTTCCTTTCTCAGGTCTCCTAAATCAGTTACTACTAGTCTATCTGTTTTTTTCAGCTTCCAAAATTTTGTTGACAATTTCTGTCATCTCCTTCCTCCATCTTCTCTCACATTTCCTTTAATGTCATGAGTTTTTTCCTCTTAAAAAAATTTTTATGTCATTATAGCAGGGTAAATTGATGTGTTTAAATTTACCTGGAAATGTCTCAACCGTATATAGCTAGATATAGCATTTATTAAAAGTTAAGTTTGCTGGAAAACAGTAAGTTCCTTCAATATATAACCTGAGCTCCTTTTTCCACTCAGGAACATTTTCTTCTCTTATACCTTGCACTATTACTTCTTTTTTGTTGGCTTTGCTCCCCATTCCTACAATAAAAGTCTTTTATTCCTGCATTTGATTTCTGTCCTTTGTTCTCCATATCTACCATCATCTCTTATAATCTCCACTTTGGAGTTTTAGTTTTGTTTTTACAGTGTGGAAGTACTTCTCAATTGTATCCTCATACAACAGGAATCTCATTTTTTCCCATATCAGTTCTGCTTCTTATACAACTTCTGTTTCATTGAAATCTATTCTTTCTCAGCTAACACACCCTTCATCTCTATATACATCACATTTGGGTTTCTAGTCTTTTCCAGTCATCTGAATGTCTACCTGTTATCACCTGCTTTTCTTTTTTCTTTTTCTTTTGTTTCCTTTTTCCTTTTTGATGGACAAGGTCTTGCTCTAGGCTGAAGTGCAGTGGCACAATCATGTCTCACTGCAGCCTTGACTTCCTAAATTCAAGGGATCCTCCTGCCTCAGCGCCCTAAGGAGACTGAGACTACAGGTCCATGCCACCATGCCTGGCTAATTTTTTTTGTAGAGACAGGTCTCAAGTGAGACAGGGTTTTACTTTGTCACCCAGGCTGGAGTGCAGTGGTACGATCACAGTTCACTGCAGTCTTGACCTCCTGGGCTCAAGCTATACTCCTGCCTCAACCCCCCAAGTAGCTGGGACTACAGGTGTGCACCACCATGCCCTGCTAAATTTTTTGTATTTTTTTGTAGAGACAGGCACATTTCTTTTACTGAAAATACATTAAGCAGATATAATAGTTCCCAACATGTGTGTCCGCTTTTCCTAGTCAAAGCATTTTCAGCAGTATGTCTTTCCAAGTCTTCGGGAATGATAGTTCTATTTTCTTTACAATGTATATTATTTGTCATTAGTCCATGTTGACAGGTTGGCATATTTTTTCATCCTTGAATGAAAATTGAAGTAGGTAGTTCTCATTTCTTATTTTGAGCAAGAAACATTAACACCAAAACAATAGGCAGAAGCAAAACCTGCACAGTAGTATCAAGGCTAGAAATGCCAAGAGAGAAGTTTAAAGGGTTCACAAACTAAAGAAGATCAGAGGTAGGTATCACCTGTTTCCATTGCAATCAGGGAACAGGTAAGTCCAGACATGGAACATTTGCACATTTCTTTTATGGATCAGAAAGTAAGGATCATCTGGGATATGATGACTAGGAACCATGGAGGTGGAAAGATTCTTTGAGAAACAGAATTGTGGTGATCTGTGCAGAAAGAAGCTTAAGATTAGATGATTGAATTTGCCCTCTTGGGGGTGGTAGCCTTGATATGGTTTAGCTCTGTGTCCCCACCCACATCGCACCTTAAATTGTAATAATCCCCACACATCAAGGGCGGGACCAGGTGGAGATAACAGAATCATGGAGGCTGTCCTCCCTACCCCACCCAACCACCAACCCCAGTGCTGTTCTCATGATAGTGAATGAGTTCTCACAAGATCTGGTGGTTTTATCAAGGGCTTCCCCCTTCATTCAGCACTCATTCTCTTTCCTGCTGCCCTGTGAAGAGGTGCCTTCCACCACAACTGTAAGCTTCCTGAGGCCTCCACAGCCATGTAGAAGCGTCAGTCAATTAAACCTCTCTTCTTTATGAAGTACCCAGTTCGGATATTTCTTCATAGCAGCATGAGAATGAACTAATAAATACAACCCTCTATCACTATAAATGGTGTTATGACAATATGTGATAGTAGCAAAATCTGTCATGAATATGTAGTATCTATTTCCTTGAGAAACTCCCCCTTCCCCACCACTTGTGATTCTAGTGGACCTGTCAACTACAGGAGTCTACTCTTTTACAGGGTAGGAACCCATTGTCCTGGCAACAGTAATTCATCCAAAGGGTGATGATGCTGGAGGTGAAATTTGAATCTAATATAAATGGCGTTATAGAAAAAATACCTGACCGTGGGTGATACTGCCACCCTCTTAGAAACCCTAGATATAAAATAAGAAGAATGTAGTGAAGACAATCCCCTTATAAACACAAATGAGGAAAGGATGATCTCATGTTAGAGGAAGTGATGCCAGCAAAAACTTAACATTAAAGTAACTTTCAGAGATATGTCATAACATTGAAAGTACAAAGGATAAAATGTTAGAAGATAATCCAAACTTAGAAAGGAGTGTGACAATTTGCAAAGGCATAGAAAAGATGTTCATACTGTATCGCAAGTTATACTATGAGAAGGTAAGTGCTATTCAGACTATTCTTGATAAGTATGATAAGTATGTGGTTGGTTTGTGTGGTAAGTTTTTTTTGAGAAGGTACAAATGTTTTATTAAATCTTTTATTAAATCCTACACAGTTCAGACTGTGTGGGAGCATTATCTCCACTATTAACACAATACAACTTTAAAAGATAATTTTTCAAAGAGAAATACATACTTGCCATGTACATGGACAATAATATTGCAAAAAGTAATGTCCTTGTTTCTTATGCAAATTGTTTGATAAGTTTGAAAATTTTTAAATGTCACTAAATACTTTGCATAAAAAACTTAGAAGCTCTTTTTTGCTCAAAGCGATAGGAAGAGATTTTTTTTTTTTTTTAAAAAAGAAGCTCTTGAATACTGGATAGAGTATTCAAAAGTGTGAGCAAAAATCATGGGGGATTTTTCCTATAACGAAATGATTAAAGTGGTCATACCTGTTAAATTTTTCCAAGTTGAAAAATAAAAAATAATTTTAAAGTGCACCTTCCAAAATGTAAGTAGGTAAGACCAACCTGTATATCTTAAGATACTAATTAAGAAGTTAGAGACAAAGAGAAATTCTTAGCAGTGGTTATTTTGGTAAGTTTTCTTTTTTTTTTTTTTAAAAAAAAGCACTTTAAATAGCAATATTTCTAATGTTTTAAATTGCAGTTTACTAAATAAATATTCTTTTTAATACTTTTTTCACTTCCCTATTCATTATAACCAACAAAAGATATTTTTTTTACATTTTGATAAAAAATTTTTGAAAAATCAGTAAACAATTGTAGTTTTCCCCATTGATTATTAAGATCACTTTGCATGATTTCAGCATGCACAGTCCTTTTGAATCCCACACTATTGTGCAAAGTAAGGATTCCTGTGATAGAAATTGAAACACCTTCAGAATGATTTATGTTGATAAGACCAGTAGTTTTCATGTTATGTTTTACGAAATTCTGAGTTCCATCAGAGTATTTCAAAGCTTTCAAACATCTCACAAATATTTGATTTTAATTTCATTTAAAAAATGTAGCTTATTTTTTAAAATAAACTTTATTCTTTAAAATAGATTTAAGTTCACAGAAAAATTTAGCAGACAGGGCTGAAAGTTCCCATTTTAGTCTACATATTTACTATGATTAGTGAACCAATATTAATATATTTTATTGATACATAATTGTACATATTAAAGCACTTGTGATATTTTGATACATGCATTCAATGCATAATGACCAAATTAGGTTAATTAGAATGTCTATCACTTAAAACATTTATCATTTCTTTGTATTGGGAACATTTCAAATCTTCTAGATATTTTGAAATATACAAAAAATTATTATTAACTATTGTCACCCTACTGTGCTATCAAACACTAGAACTTGCTTCTTCTTATTTTATTTTATTTTATTTTTAGAACTTACTTCTTCTATCTAACTGTATGTTTGTACGCATTAGCAAGCCTCTGTGCATCTCCCCACCTACCCGTTCCGGCCTCTGATAACCATCATTCTACGCACTACCTTCATGAGATCAACTTTTTTTTTTAATCCATCACCTCAAGCATTTATCATTTCTATGTGTTCTAAACATTCCAATTATCTCTTTATTTTTTAATGTACAATAAATCATTGTTTAGTCACTCTGTTGTGTTATCAAATAGTCTTATTCATTCTAATTATTCTTGCACCCAATAACTTCACACACACACACACACACACACACACACACACACACACACACACACACAGCCCAGCCACTGGTAACCATCATTCTGCTTTCTATCTCTGTGAGTTCAATTGTTTTAATTTCTAGCTCTCACAAATGAGAACATATGAAGTTTGTCTTTATATACTTGGCTTATTTCACCTAACATAATGTCCTCCAGTCCATCCACATTGTTGCAGCTGACAGGATCTTGTTCTTTTTATGGGTAGGTAGTACTCCATTGTGTATATGTACCATATTTTCTTTATCCATTCATCTGTTGGTGGACACTTAGTTTGCTTCCAAATCTTGGCTATTGTGAATACTGCTGCAATAAACATGGGTGTGCAGATCTCTATTCCATATACAGATTTTCATTCTTTTGGGCATATACCTAGCAATGGGATGGCTGAATCATATGGTAGCTCTATTTTTAGTTTTCTGAGTAACCTCCATACTGTTCTCCATAGTGGCTGTACCAATTTACATTCTCACCAACAGTGTAGGAGGGTTTCTTTTTCTGCACATACTCGCCAGCATTCATTATTGCCTGTCTTTTAGATAAAAGCAATTTGAATGAGATGGTATCTCATTGTAGTTTCAATTCACATTTATCTGATGATCAGTGATGCTGAGCATCTTTTCATATACCTGTTTGCCATTTATATGTCTTCTTTTGAGAAATGTCTATTCAGATCTTTTGCCCATTTTAAGAAATTTAACTTTTAAGTTCAGGAGTACATGAGAAGGTTTGTTATATAGGTAAACTTGTATCGTGGGGGATTTTTGCACAGATTATTTCATTACCCAGGTATTAAGCCTAGTACCCATTGTTATTTTTCCTGAGCCTCTCCCTCCTCCCACCCTCCACCCTCAAATAGGCCCCAGTATGTTTTGTTCCCCTATATGTATCCATGTGTTCTCATCATTTAGCTCCCACTTATAAGTGAGAACATATGGTATTTGGTTCTCTGATTCTGTGTTAGTTTGCTAAGGATAATGGCCTCCAGCTCTATCCATGTCTCTGCAAAGGAGATCTCATTGTATTTTACGGCTGCATAGTATTCTGTGGTATATATGTACCACATTTTCTTTATCCAGTATGTCATTGATGGGCATTTAGGTTGATTCCATGCCTTTGCTATTGCAAATAGTACTGCAATGAACATACACATTTGTGTGTCTTTATAATAGAATGATTTCTATTCCTTTGGGTATATACCCAGTAATGGGATTGCTGGGTCAAATGTTATTTCTGTCTTTACGTCTTTGAGGAATTGCCACACTGTCTTCCACAATGGTTGAACTAATTTACACATCCACCAACAGTGTATAAATATTCCTTTTTCTTCATAACCTCTCCAACATCCATTATTTTTTTACATTTTATTATTAGCCATTCTGACTCCTGTGAAATAGTATCTCATTATGGTTTTTTTGATTTGCATTTCTCTAATTATCAGTGATATTCAGCTTTTTTTTTCATATGCTTATTGGCCACATGAATGTCTTTTTTTGAAAAGTGTCTGTTCCTGTCCTTTGCCCACTTTTTATGGGGTTGTTTGTTTTTTGTTGTAAATTTGTTTAAGTTTCTTATGGATGCTGGATATTTGAACTTTGTTTAGATGCATAGTTTGCAAAAACCTTTTTCCCATTCTGTAGGTTGTCTGTTCATTCTGTTGGTAGTTTATTTTGCTGTACAGAAGCTCTTTAGTTTTAATAAAATCTAATTTGTTAATTTTTGCTTTGTTTTTTGCCCATTTTAAAATGAATTATTAAGCCAGGCGTGGTGGCTCACGCCTTTAATCCGAGAACTTTGGGAGGCCAAGGCAAGTGGATCACCTGATGTCAGGAATTCGAGATCAGCCTATCCAATATGGTGAAACCCTGTCTCTCCTAGAAATACAAAAAAAAAAAAAAAATTATCCAGCCATGATGGCGGGTGCCTATAATCTCAGCTCCTCGGGAGGCTGAGGTAGGAGAATTGCCTGAACCCAGGAGGTGGAGGTTGCAGTGAGACGGCATTGTGCCACTGCACTCCAGCCTGGGCAACAAGAGCAAAATTCTGTCTCAAAAAAAAAAAAAAAAAAAAAGAATTATTAGCTTTTTTCCTGTTGAACTGTTTGAGTTCCTTATATATTCAGGTTGTTAATCCCTTGTCAGATTGATGGTTTACAAATATTTTCTCCCATTCTATGGGTGGTCTCTTTGTTGATTGTGTACTTTGCTGTGAAGAAGCTTTTTAACTTGATGTAATTCCATTTGTCCATTTTTGCTTTGGTTGCCTATACTTTTGGGGTTGTACTCAAGAAATATTTGCCCAGACCAATGTCCTGGAGAGTTTCCCCAATGTTCCCTTTTAGTAGCTTCACAGTTTGAGATCTTCGATTTAAGTCTTTGATCCATTTTGATTTTATTTTTCTATATGGTGAGAGAGAGGGGTCTAATTTCATTCTTTTGCCTATGGAAATCCAGTTTTCCTAGCACCATTTATTGAAGAGACTGTTCTTTCTCCAATGTACGTTCTTGGCACCTTTGTCAAAAATGAGTTCACTGTAGATGTATGCATTTGTTTTGGGGTTCTGTATTCTGTCCCATTGACCTATGTATCTTGCTTTTATGCCAGTACCATGCTATTTTGGTTACTAGAGCTCTGTGATTCCTCCAGTGTTGTGAAGCCTCCAGTTTTGTTCTTTTGGCTCAGATGGCTTTGGTTATTCTGGGTCTTTCGTGGTTCCATATAAAATTCAAGATTATTTTTTCTATTTCTTTGAAGAATATCATTGGTTTTTTTTTCATAGGGATTGTATTGAATCTGTAGATTGCTTTAGGTAGTATGGACATTTTAACAATATTTTTCCAATCCACGAATATGGAATATGTTTCCATTTTTTGTGTCTTCTTCAATTTCTTGCATCAATGTCTAATAGTTTTCATTACAGAGATTTTTAACTTCTTTGGTTAAGTTTGTTCCTAGGATATTTTTTTTGTAATAATGTAAATGGAATTACTTCCTTGATTTCTTTTTCAGATTGTTTGCTGTTAACATGTAGACATGCAACTGATTTTTGTATGTTGATTGTATTCTGCCACTTTACTGAATTTGTTTTTCAGTTCTAATAGTTTTGTGGTAGAATCTTTAGGTTTTTCCAAATATGAGATTATATCATCTGCAAACAAGAATAATTTGACTTCTTCCTTTCTTTGGTTATGCTTTCTTTCTTTCTGTTGCCTGATTGCTCTAGCTAGGAATTTGAGTACTATATTGAATAATAGTGAAAGAGAGTATCATTGTCTTGTTCCACATCTTAGAAGAACGGCTTTCAGTTTTTCCCTTTTCAGTATGATTCTAGCTCTGGGTCTGTTATATATGGCTTTTATTTTGTTGAGGAATGTCTCATCTATACCCAGTTTTTGAAGGTTTTTAATCATGAAGGGATGTTGAATTTTATCAAATGCTTTTTCAGCATCAATTGAAATGATCATATGGTTTTTGTCCTTCATTCTCTTGATATGATGTATCACATTGATTAATTTGCATTTGTTGAATCATCCTTGCATCCTTAGGATGAGTCCCACTTGGTCATGATCTTTTTAACTGTTGTTGAATTTAGTGTGCTAGTATTTTGTTGAGGATTTTTTGCATCAATGTTCATTAGATATATTGGCCTGTAATTTTCTTTTTTCTGATATAGCTTTGTCGGGTTTTGGTGTCAGGATAATACTGACCTCATAGCATGAGTTTGGAAGTATTCCTTTCTCCTTTATTTTTTGGAATAGTTTAAGTAGGATTGGTATTAGTCCTTCTTTAAATGTTTGGTAAGATGCAGCAGTAAAGCAATTGGGTCCTGGGTTTTTCTTTGCTGGGAGACTTTTATTGTGGTTTCAATCTCATTACTTATTATTGGTCTACTCAGGTTTTGGGTTTCTTCATGATATAATCTAGATAGGTTGTTTGTGTGTAGGAATTTATCTGCTTCTTTTAGGTTTTTCAATTTATTGACATACAGTTGCTTGTAGTAGTCTCTAATGATCCTCAGGATTTCTACATTATCAGTTGTAATCTCTTTTTTCATCTCTGATTTTATTCATTTAGGTCTTCCCTCTTTTTTCCTAGTCTGGCTAAAGGTTTGTCTGTTTTGTTTATCTTTTTTTTAAAAAACAATTTTTCATTTCTTTGATCTTTTGTGTTGTTTTTCATTTTTATTTCATTTATTTCTGCTCTGATCTTTATTACCTTTTCCTTCGACTAATTTTGAGTTTGGTTTGCTCTTTTCTAGTTTTTTAGATGCATCAGTATGTTGTTTATTTGAAGTTTTTTTACTTTTTGGATGTAGGCACTTACTGCCATATATTTTTCTCTTAGCACTGCTTTTACTGTATCCCATAGATTTTGGTATGTTGTGTTTCCATGGTTTGTTTCAAAAAACTTTTCAATTTCTTTCTTAATCTCTCCCTTGACCCACTGGTCATATGAGTATATTGTTTAATTTCCATGTGCTTGTATAGATTTTTAAATTCCTCTTGTTGATTTCTAGTTCTATTCCATTTTGGCCATAAAAGATGCTTGATGTTATTTCCGTTTTTCTGAAATTTTTAAGGCTTGTTTTGTGGCCTAATATATGGACTACCCTTGAGAATGTTCCATGTGCTGAGTAGAAGAATGTGTATTCTGCAGCCATTGGGGTGTTGAAGTCTCCAGCGATTATTGTATTAGGGACTCTCTCTCTCTTTAGCTCTAATAATATTTGCTTCATATACCTGGGTGCTCCAGTGTTGGGTGCATATACATGTATACTTATTACATACTCTTGCTGAATTGACCCCTTTTTCAATATGTAATGACCTTCTGTGTCTCTTTTTATGGTTTTTGTCTTGAAATGTATTTTATCTGATATTAATATAGCTATTCCTGCTGTTTTTTGGTTTCCAGTTGCATGGATTGTCTTTTTCCATTCCTTTATTTTCAATCTATTTGTGTCTTTATAGTTGAAGTGTGTTTCTTATAAGCAGCAGAGAGTTGGGCTTGGTTTTTTATCCATTTAGCCACTCCGTATCTTTAGATTGGAGAGTTTAGTCCATTTACATTCAATGTTGTTATTGATAAGTAAGGACTTACTCTTGCCATTTTGTTGTTTGTTTTCTGGTTGTTTTATATATCATTTCTTCCTTACCACCTCTCTTATTGTTTAATTTTGCAGTTGGGTGAGTTTCTGGAATGCTAAGCTTTGATTCCTTTCTCTTTCTTCTTTGTATACCGGCTCTGCCTGTGAGTTTTATAGTTTCACATGTTTTCATGATGATGGTAATCATCTTTTCAATTCCAGATGTAGGACTCCCTTGGGCATGTCTTGTGAGACCTAGTGGTAATGAATTCCTTTCATTTTTGCTTGTCTATGAAACATTTTATTTCTCCCTCATTTCTAAATAATAGCTTCGCTGGGTATAATATTCTTGACTAGCAGGATTTTTTTATTTCAGTATTTTGAATATATCATCCCATTCTCTCCTGGCTTGTAAGGTTTCTGTGGAGAAATCCACTGTTAGTGGGGCCCCTTCCATGTGACTTGACATTTTTCTCTTGCTTTTTTTAGAAGTCTTTGTCTTTGGCTTTTTACAATTTGACTATAATGTTCCTCAGAGAGGACCTGTTTGGGTTGAATCTACTTGCAATTCTTTGAGCTTCCTGGACTTAAATGTCCATTTTGCCCTCATATTTCCCCTTCTATTCTACTTCAAGAACATCCATAATACAAATACTTGTTTGCTTTATGGTGTGCCAAAAATTCAGTTGGCTTTCTTCTACCTGGTCTAGTCTATTATTGAATTTGTCGATTATATTTTTAATTTCATTCATTGACTTGCTTTTACCTCTAGGGTTTCTATTTGGTTCTTTTTTATGATATCTATCTCTTTGCTGAAGTTCTTGTTCAAATTATCAATTGTTTTCCTGATTTCATTAAATTGTCTAACTGTATTTTTCTTATATCTCCATGCATTTCCTTAAGGTTGTTATTTTGAATTCTTTTTCTAGAATTTTATGTATTTCCTAAAGATTGGGGCCTGTTACTAGAGAATTATCTTTTTTCTTTAGAGGTGACATGTTTTCCTGCTTTGTCATGATGGTGTTTTCCTATGTTGATCTATATGCCTTTGGGGGAAAAGTCATCTCTTCCAATTTTATGGTGTAAGTTTCATAGGAAAAAACTTATGGAACCTGGGGTGTTGGTTTGGTGAGGTTGGTTTTGGTTTTGGGAAGATATGGTAGTATAATGTAACCTCCATGTAGTGCCTTCAGCTGTAATTAACACTAATGGCATTTGGCCATTTCTTAGTGACCTAGTCTGAAAGAATTTGTGGCGATGGTGGTGCAGCTTTGCCAGGGGTGGGCTCACTGTCCTGTTTCTCAGGTCAGATGCATGTTTGTGCACATGGTGAGTTAGCCAACTTGGGGTCTGACTCACTGGGGTTGAGACCACTGAGGTTGGGGTCATGGGGCTATTAACCTGTCCAGGAGCATGAGTTGTCTGGCCAGCCTGGGAACATGCCTGCCAGGGGTGGCTCACAGAGCTGTTTCTTGAAGGCCCAGGACATGGGTGTAAGACTGCTTAGCTGACCTGGAGGAATGCCCACCAGGGAGGCCAGCAGAGCTGTCTCTTAGGCCTGGTATGTGGACGCATAAGTGCTTGGCTGACCTAGGAATTTATCTGATGGGGTGACCCATGGGACATTTTTTCAGGCCCAGGACACAGCTTCATAACTTGGCTGACCTGGGGGGTGTTTCTGCAGTGGGTAGCCCATAGGGCTGTTTTGTAGGTCTGAGATATAAGCACAGGGCTGTTTGGTTGGCCTGCAGGTATGCTCAACAGAGGTGGCCTTTGGGGCTGTTTTGGGGGCCTGAGACATGGGTGTATACCTGCTTTGTTGGTCTAGGGGACAGGTCTTCTGGGGACAGGCACAGAGTTGTTTCTTAGGCCCATGACACGGCTTCATGGCTGCTCAGTTGACCTGGGGATACTTCTACTGGAGATGGTCCACAGGGCTGTTTCTTAGGCACATGGCTTCTTAGCCATCTCAGGGCATATTCATCAGTGGTGGCCCACAGAGCTGTTTCTCAAGTCCCCGATGTGGCCTCTTGGCTGCTTGGCTAGCTTGGGGTTGTGCATACCAGTGGCAGCCTGCAGGAGTATTTCCCAAGTCCTTATGGGAAATGCAGGGACATTAGGCAGGTCGGGGCATGTCTGCAGAGGCAGGGGTGCTGTGGGGTTGTTTCTCAGGTCTTGAGCATGGGAGTATAGCCACTCCACTGGCCACGGGGCATATTAGCTACTAGGAGGCTCAGGGGCGTCTCTCTCTTGTGGAGAGCAAACAGCAGTTTGGCCAGCTCAAGGGCAGGTTGGCCCTGGGCAGGACTGCCAGACTGTTCCTCTGGCTGTAAGTGCAGTAATTAGGGGTTTGTCTTCTTGCTGTGCAGGACCAGAGTCACAGCTGATCCTAGGCCCAAGCTCTGTGTGGCTGACATATGGCATTCAGCCACTTGTGCGGTGTGGGCTTGGCATAATGAGGATGGAGAGCCCCAATTTTGGAGATATGCAGTAGCCACTGGCCCCCAGCACAGGGTATGCTTCAGAGGTTGCTCTTTTCTCAAGATGGCCTTATATTATGCTGCAGCAGCTTGGCCTACAGGGAGTGGGTTGGGGGAATGGGGAGTGCACAACTTGGTCTCCTAATCTGGAGCAATGTAACTGCGTGAATTCCCAGCAGCTCTTCAAACTAGGCTCAGGGCCCTGGAGGACTGTAGGATTTTTATGTAATAAGGACCGTAGGTTTTTTCAGTGGCAGTGGGGACTGGTGGAGATCTTGTACTTACCTTTTCCCTGCGATAAGAAGTCCCTCCTGACTCTGGGCACATCCAATCCAGGTAGGGGAGACAGGGCTGCAGAGGCCCAGGGCCTCCATGCTTCCCTCCCGGATTTCTAATCACCATGGGTGCATCTCCACTCCCCCACCACACTCCACCACTCTCCTTTCCATGCTCCAGTCAAGCCTTAGTCTGTTTATTCATTTTGTTTGGCCTTTCTTGTGGGATAGATGAATACCAGGTGTCTCTAGCCAGCCATCTTGCCGACGTGACTTACTATTGAAGGATTTTAAGCAGAGGTGTGACCTCATGAAACTTACGTTTTAAAACATTAATAAGTTGGGGGCTAGGGGGAGGTGAGGCTGGTAAATGGATACAGAAAAATTGCTAGAAAGAATTAATGAGATCTATTTTTGGACCTGCCTGGCCAACATGGTGAAACCATGTCTCTACTAAAAATATAAAAATTAGCCGGGCATGGTGGAGAGCACCTGTAAATCCGCTTGCACCCAGGAGGTGAAGGTTGCAGTGAGTGAGATCTCACCACTGCAATCCAGCTTGGGCGACAGACATGAGACTCCATCTCAAAAAAAAAAAAAAAAAAAATCTATTTTTTGATGGCACAACAAAGGGTGACTATAGCCAATAATCATTGTACATTTAAAAATAACTAAAAGAGTATAATTGGATTGTTTGTAATACAAAAGATAAATGCTTAAGAGATGGATACCCCATTCTCCATTATGTGATTATTAAAACATCTCATGTACCCCGTAAATATATACACCCACAAAAAAATTTTTTTTAAAAAAAAACCCACTAATGAGTCAACAAATTTTATGCTTCTGCTTTGTGACCAAAAAAACCCTCTCCTGACCTAAACCTTTCCTATCAGGCCAGTCATTTTTTTTTCTTCTTCCTCCATCTTTTCATGTGTGATAGTTTCTTTCTGGTAAGCATTAGTTCAAAGTTCAGCCCTCACAGAGGTGTTCTTCCCCTCTCCCTTCTCTTACAGGAGCACAGTGTCTGCCATAAGGGAAAGTTTACTACTCTTCCCTGGGTACAGCTGGTAAATGTATTGCCGTTTTCTGCTGGACTCCAACTGAGCTGTTTCATCCATCTTATCTCTAATCCATGCCTATCCATCAACTTCTGTCCTAGAATCCACCTGAGATGAGCAAACACTACCACCAGAACTCTGGAAGCTCCAAACTCCATTACTGCTCTCATCTCAGTAGCCCAGGAGTCCCTTGGTCTTGCAGTCCTCTCAGTATCCTGGGGCTACACAGGAGCTTTTGAATCGCTTCTAGATATAGACCACTGGAAACCCAGCTTGATTTCAGCAGTGCTCCCTAGACACTTGCCTTCACGGATGCTGTGCTATCGCCCACTCTTCCCTCCCCCACTTCCATGTCAAACATAGAACTTCTCTGAGGCTTGTACCTTGCCACAAAGATCAAAGGATCTCAGGTCACCCTTCTCCGTATCTGAATATTTCTATTGCATCATCCCACCTCCATACTCCCACTCTCAGTGAAAAGTGCTTCTTTTTATTTCACCTCCTCTGGAGGGAGCTTCCCCTTTATCATATGCTTCTTTTTTTAGGTGAGGACCATTTTGGTGGAATGGCAGCAGGGGAATATAATTGAATTTTTAAAATATGATTTGATTTAGGGTGTCTGTGAAAAAAATCCACATCAATCTATTGTCAAAATATTATCTCCATTTAAATTATTTGCTTATGGTCTGTCTCCACCAGAAGAACAAACTCTACAAGGGCGGGACTCCGTTGTCTGTTTTCTTTACTGCTATATCTCCAGCACCTAGCACAGGGTCTATTACTCAATAAATATTTGCGGGATAAAAAATGAAGCAATGAGATGAGGAAACCAACGAATGATGAATGATTTATTCTATTAGCACTGGGATATGTTGGAGAATTTTGAGCAGAAGATTAAAGCAATCAGATTTGCAGGTAATCAAATGTCTGTAAGCTGTGACAGTCACCATAAGCAGCAATCTGTATTATTGCCCCCACAGCTCCCCAAGTAACAGCTATTGGCTCTCAAGCATGCATACTGTAGCGGGAGAATTCACCGCTGCAAATATTGGAATTCATGAACAGCTTCCTGAGAAGAGCTGAAGAGAGATTACAAACTTAAGACTACTTCCCCTGACTCTTCATCCTTTTTTCCCACTCTTTCTCCCTAACACTGCAGCCCATTAGTCAGCTGAGGAAGCTATGCAATGTAACCCTTTCAGAGAATTTCAGCTGAGATCTGGATACCCAGCCCACTCTGCTATTATATTTGCATTTCATGCTTAATTTGTCTATAACATTACAACTTTTATACTCCTACATTTCTGCTGTTATAATCATAAAGAATACTATTTTGAGACCTCTATTTTGCAAGTGAAATTAGTATTTCAACGTAAAACAGAGAAGAAAAATCGTTGATCATCTGCCTAAAATGTCTGGGGCTTCAACCATGGCTGAAGTTTAATTTCTCAGTGTCTGGGAAAAGCCACTGGTTTGTGCAGGTTTCTCAGTGTAGGTTAAGTACTGCCAAGACTCATGCCTCAGGTCTCTGTGTCAGAGGATAACCTGGTTGACCCTTCCTTTGGTAATAGAGAAGGAGCCTGAGATCAGACCTGCCATTTGGGTGTGTCTGAAATGATTTATCTTCTGAAATGGTTTGCCATCTCTTGTTCCTTACCCTTATGGGATTTCTGACACAAGGGCAAAGTGCAGAAGCCTCTTCACTGAAGGATGCACCCAGAATTTTGTAGGCCTTGTGTGTTAAATAGAGTGCAGGGCTTTGTGGCCAGTGCTCACCTCCAGAGCAGAATCAAGGGATATGTCAGGAAAGGGGCTGGAAGGAAGAAAGGAGCCCCAAATGCATTTTCACAAAGATCAGGGACATTTACTCCTAGTATTTATGAAGATTTCTAGTAATGGTATGAGAATTCTTCTTATCTTATAGAATCTTGCCATTAGGGAATTGATGTTTTAGCAGAACAAAGAAGCTAACAAACTTCTCAGATAGGGTCAGGGATGTGGAGAGGAACTAGCCCAGATTACCTTTTCAACTTCTTTCAATATTATAACTCCAATTCTAATGTTAAAAACCTAAAAAATGTTCATAAACTTGTTTCAGTGTCTGAAGGGTGAGGAATAAATAGGGAAACTGCATCCGACTTTGAAACATGTAGGTGATATGGTTTGGATTTGTGTCCCCACCCAAATCTCATGTCGAATTGTAATCCCCAATGTTGGAAGTGGGGCCTGGTGGGAGGGGATTGGATCATGGGGCAGAGTTCTCATGAGTAGGTTAGCAACATCCCTTCGGTGCTGTTCTCCTGATGGTGAGTTATCGTGAGATCTGGTTGTTCAAAAGTGTGTGGCACCATACGAATGGTATAACGAACTTGGGGACTCAGGGGAAAGTGGGAGGCGGTTGAGGGAAAGAAGACTACATATTAGGTACAATGTAGACTGCTCAGGTAATGGGTACACCAGAATTTCAGAAATCATCTCTAAAGAACTCATCCATGTAACCAGAAACCACCTGTACTCCAAAAACATTTGAAATACAATAAAAATAAATAAGTAATTAAAAAGTGTGTGGCCCCTCTCCCTTCTTTCTTGGTCCCGCTGCACATGCACCTGCTCCTGCTTCGCCTTTTGCCATGAGTAAAAGCTCCCTGAGGACTCACCGGAAACAGAAGCCACCATGCTTCCTGTACAGCCTGCAGAACTGTGAGCCAGTTAAACCTCTTTTCTTTATAAACTACCCAGCCTCCAGGATTTCTTTATGGCAATGTGAGAAGGGACTGGCACATGAGGCAAAAAGTCAGCCAGGGAAGATACTGGTGGAAGCTGGAAAAGAGGGCAAGAGGCTAAATCCTGAGCCTATAGAATATAAAATTAACTTGTTTGAGGGTTATCTTGAAGGGACTTGGGCTTCCATCTTACCCCATAAGCCTAAAAGAAAGAAAAGTATAAGTCCTTATGGCGTGGGGTAAGGGGTGACTATTTTCCCATGAAATCACAGGAGGGTGAGAAGACAACAGTGAGAACCTGGGGCTCCTCTCTATCTACAAAAACTTCTCTCTGGTTTTCAGGCACCTGGCATCTCCTAGGGGCTTAATCCCGCTTCCATCTGTCATCTGTACCTGCCTTTTTCAACATAGCCAATATTCCCCTCCTTTATCACATCTCTTCAAAGCAGACCCTGGGCTAAGGGAGTTCAGAATGCTGTTTGCAACCCCAAGCCATGCCCAAATGTCAGGAAACTGAGCCCATTTTTCCCATGCTGAAGCAGCAAGAGTTCCAGGGATGTGGCAAGAGGTTCAAGCATGGAAAAGGGGGTTGGACTTTGATGTCTTCAAGCCCAGAGGTTCTGCAGAGGGCAAATGGGCAGACTCCAAGTAACTGTCTTTCTCTAGGATCCTACTGAATAGGATACCAGGGGAAAGGGTATCATAATTACCTTTTAGTTACTTTTACCTATGATCTCAGTAGCCTAACCTAACCACTGTTGAATTTCCCATGGACTAGGTACCTGGCATAAAATAGATCCGCAGTAGACATATACAAAATATATTTTTGTATATATACTAAAATACAAACTTTATACAAAATGTGCCAAGGCAATTTCAAATGAGTAAAATTAGTAATAAAATTATGGATAATTTTTCTGTTTTTCCAAATTTCAGTATAGTGTTACACTTGTATAATAGTCTTTTCCTTAAATATTTTATAATTAATAAGTATATTTTTAAATAAAAATATATAAGTATGTACATAAATAATTTTATATAAAATTAATAGTTTATAAATATATTTTACCTATCACTATAACAAAACACTATTTTATATAAAAATTCAGAAAAAAAATGTCTCCACATATCTTCTAAATATACTGCCATCACTATTTCTCTCCTCTCTATCACAACCTAATTCCCGCTAGAATGTAAGCCCCTCCCCCTCCACCATAATAACATGAGTCCCCTCCCCACAATATAAGCTTCATGAGAGCAGGAACTCGATATTTTTTTTTTAAGAGACAGGGTCTTGCTATGTTTCCCAGGCTAGTCTCAAACTCCTGGGCTCAAGGGGTCCTCCTACCTCAGCCTCCTGAGTATATGATGCTACATGCATGCCACCATGCCCTGCTACGAAACTCCTTCTTTGTTCACCACTATTTCCAAGAACAATACCTGATAAGTGGTAGTCACTCAATAAATATTGCTGAACAAGTGAATAAACATCCGTGTGCATCTTTATTCAAAGTCAGAAACACTAAAGCAATCAAGTAAAGACAATGAGAATAAATATATTACACAGATATTCTTATGATATTAATAATGGCTAATATTTATTAAGCATTTATTAAGTATATTTTTATACTTAATAAATATTACAACCTTTACAAACTGGGCACTATGCTAAGCAGTGGACATGTAAAAATTCTATAATATAGACTTACTCTGTTATTAATTTTATTTCTAAAAAAATCTGGAGGAAACTGAAGTTAGGGAGTTTTAAAAATTTTTTTTTTTTTTCGAGTCTCGCTCTGTCACCCAGGCTGGAGTGCAGTGGTGTGATCCTGACTCACTGCAACCTCTGTCTCCTAGATTCAATAGGTTCTCCTATCTCAGCTTCCCCAGCAGCTGGGATCACAGGCACATGCCAACACAAGGCTAATTTTTGTATTTTTAGTAGAGACGGTGTTTCACTATGTTAGCCATGTTGGTCTTGAAATCCTGACCTCAAGTGATCCACCCACCTCAGCTTGAGATTATTATTGTTATTAGGTCCTTACAGATGATACATTTTTAATTTAGCAAAGCACTGAACCATCTTCATGAGTTATTCTTCATAGTAAAATTATAAAGTAAGGCAATGTCCAAGTTCTCATTAAATAGATTCTCAAAATCACACTGGGAATAAGAGAGATGTAATGAGGATTTTGATTCCACAATTCTAATGTGTGGCCACAGCCACTCAGATTCTTTCCAGAAGGCAGAAACAAACATGCAGTAATGTTGCCCATGTCACAAGGCTATGGTGAGGGAGAGTTAATAAGTGATTACAAAATTCTTTGTAAATACAGAGTACCGTACAAATGCAAAACATCTACAACAACAGTAATTAGTTCTAATCACTATCTCTATTCTGTGTGCAGCTGTCTCTCAAAATTCATTTTGGGAGTTTAATCACCCCACCGCAATAAATAAAGTAACCTCCCTCTTCCTCAGAGGAAGAGCTGTCCTGCTGAGAGCTGTCCATCGTTCCTCCCAGCTGCTGAACATGGCTCCTGTGCACCCTCAGCCCACCCCTCCTACTCTCAGCAAAGGCTGAATTCTGACATTAATTGGAAAATGAAAACAAAAACAAAACAGGACCTCCTGAGCCTTGAGCCTTTCAAAATCCCTGACTCTCAAACAAAATTGGGCACAAGGGCTAGAGAAGTATACAGACCTTTCAAAACAGGACTCTTACCTTCCCTTACACAGGAAGGGAACTTTTCCTTCCATGGAGCCCCAGTAATGCTCAGGTAACTATAGTGAAATACCAGGTTGACAAATTATCATTTTATTTAGCAATATAAGGTACATAATAGGTGCTGAATAATGTAGCGGTCATGACAATGATCAATTTAACATCCATTTATACCTTGTCTACAGCTTCTAGAGTAGTTGCAACAGAAATCACATGGCCCACAAAACCAAATACATTTACTCTCTGGCCTTACAGAAGCAATTGACTCTCTGACCCTTTATAGCAGTAGTTTGCAGACCCCTGAAAGGATGTGAATAGATATAAGAGGAAAAGACTGAGCCCTGAGTCAACATTTAGAGATGAAAAATATAAGAAAAAGCAGGTCATGACACAGGCAGAAAACCAAAGGAATGTGGTGTCCGAAGATTGTTTGCTAAGGTAAGTGGGAGTGGTCAACTATGTTAATGTTACCTGGAGGACATGTTAGATGTGGTTTGAGAACTGAATGCTGGATATCATAACTTGAAGGCCGTTGGGCGCCTTTACAAGACCATTCTCAGTGGAATGGTGGGAATGAAAGTCTAATTGATGTGGTGGGTTCAGGAGAGAATGAAGCTGGGCACAGTGGCTCATGCCTGCAATCCCAGCACCCCAGCACTTTGGGAGGCTGAGGCGGGCAGATCACCTTAGGTCAGGAGTTCCAGACCAGCCTGGCCAACAGGGTGAAACCTCATCTCAACTAAAAATACAAAAATTAGCTGGGCGTGGTGGCATGTGCCTGTAGTCCTAGCTACTCGGGAAGCTGAGGCAGGAGAATTGCTTGAACCTGGGAGGCAGAGGTTACAGTGAGCCAAGATTGTGCCACTGCACTCCAGCCTGGGGGGACAGTGTGAGACTTCATCTGAAAAAAAAAAAAAGAATGGGAAGAGAGGTAGTGGTGGAGATAGTTACATAGGAAAGAGTTTCACTGAAAGGATAACAGAGAAAAGAGCCATAAATTGAAAAGGCTTGTGGAATTAAGGGAGTGCATTTGGGGGTGTGTGTGTTTGTGTGTGTGTGTGTGTGTGAACAGTATCTCATAACATATTTGTGTGCTGATGAGAATGCGACAATTATCCAGTACAGATAAGAATGATGATGAAGATGAAGACATTAAATGAGGACAAACAGGAGGAAAAAGAGAAGAGGTCAAATTAGGATACAGATACACTGTGGAAGCTGCAGCCCTACTAGTAAGGGATAGAGTTTCAGCAGTGGGGTGAATGATTCCTGTGCCGAGAATCTAAGGTGAATAAGAGTCCTCAAAAAAGAAAGGAAAATCACAACAAAAAGGCAGAAAGCTGTCTGGCCTCGCTTGATATAAAAGATAATGGTTCTCACCTAATGGAGGTCAACCAAGGGCTAAGAAGGGAAGAGCCTGGCTAGGCCTGCGCAGGGATGGAAAGGATCATGAAGATTCTGAAAATAAAGCTCTGACTTCCAAGTCATGTGGCCTAAAATAGATTCATGGTTCTCTCTAGATGAGTTTCCCTTCTGCTATCCTTTACTAAGTCTCAATCAGATATTCCATATTTTTATAAAGAATCTAGCAAAGGTTGAAGAAACAGTGAGAATCAGAAGGTTGAACGAACAGTGTTTCCTTGAGGCCAATGTGGTGAGGGAAACTGATCAGGAAAAGATGGATGAATTCCACAGGCACAGTGCCCGGGCCACAAGAGTACAGACAACCCTTGATTTTCATTCCAGTGTGTTAATCTTAGAAATTTTGTGTTTTGTTTAATGAGGAAGAGGAAACCTTACAAAATCATAGAGGATTTTGCTTGAAGAAAGCACATGCTCTATTAAGATTATAAGCATAATGACATATGGTTTCTCTTATAAAACTTTGAACTTTCAAGGTTTAATTCTTCTGGGAGACTTTCCAGGCAGTGTGGGGAAGTTCAACAAAGCAGCCCCAACTCTTTTCCCTGAGTTTCTCCTTCACCTCTTACCTCAAGAACTGAGGGCTACCCCAGGAATATAAAGTTATTTCTTTCACATTATGTTACAAATGTAGTCAAAAACTCCTCTTGCCTTTTCAGGGCAGAGACAGACTAGAATATTCAAAAGCCTTTCCAGGGGAGTAAGGGAAAGTGAAACACACAGAAACTGCAGAGGCAGGAAAACAGGAAATTAAGATCTAGGCACATGGTTATATAGCCAGGATTGTCTAGATTTAAATAATAGCCCTGATATTTGCTGGCTATATAACCTTGTGCAAGTTACTCAACTTCTCTGAAGCATAGTTTCCTCATCTATAAAATGAGTTTAAAAGCCATGAGCCTGGTTTACTTTTCAAAATAAAATAATGGGTAAATTTATACCTACCTGTGTTAGTTTAGGTCCTCCAAGAAGTAGATGCAAAGGTCAGCATAGACTTGCAGGAGATTGGGGGAAATGCCTGCAAAAGGTAATGGAGAGGAAGTTGAGAGAGCTGTCAGAGAGAGATGCACATCTGATCCCTGAGAAGGAGAGAGGGAAAGAAGAAAGGTTGCATAAGTCAAGCCTTAGACTACCATGTAGAATCCTCAGGCCAGAGTTGTCTGTCAGAGGAGTCCTATATTTCATAAGAATGGACCTGCCATAATATCCCTGCCATATCCATCACTGGCTGGAAGCAGACCATGGGAAGCATGGCCTCAGAGCAAATGCAGTGATGTGTTTAGAACACAGCATCTGGGGACACCAGTCAATTGTATTCCCTGCAGTAGGAGGTTGGAGAGGCACATTCTCATGGTCCTACACATCTACTTCTACTCAGGGGACTGAGGAGCAGCTCCTCTATGGTTCTCACAGTCCCTTCTTCCTAAAGGTAAAGGGCCAGGTTAGTAGAACATCACTGCTGTTGATTTCAGGCCTGCAACTTGTACTCATACTCTCCCTTCTCCATTCTATATTCCCCTCACTGTTGAGGTGGGGTGTGACAGAGCAGGAGCACCATCATCTTGGACAAACACTGCCACTTTGAGTTCCAGCTCCCTTTCTAGCCTCATATATTTCAAGGAAATCACTTCTCTTCTAACTGCAAGCAGCCAGAAACAGCAGACAGTAAAACACAGGTAAGACAGCTCAGGCACAGAGGGAAGTGGGGGGAAAGTCTCTTGGGTAACTGCCAAACTTCACCCTCATACAATGGGCCCCTGTGAAACAGTGGACATTTCTTTCCCTTCAGGTGCACTAAGATAGGGAAACTAAAAGCAGATGTGGTGGGGTGGGGTGGGCAGGAGGCGGGTATGCCTGCAAGCTGCAGAAAGATACACGGGAACAGACATACAACTCTCCCTCCCAGAGAAGCACAACAGAGACCCAGAAGCAGTCCAAGCCTCTGATAAACTCTCCTACCCTGAATCCTTAAAAACTCTTAGCCTATATGCAAGTGTGCCTCTGACCTACCTCAGCCAGAAGGCTCCTCTCTGGTTTGCTTTCTCTAAAATAAACCTGTCTTGACTAGTGAGCCACTTTTCATGTTTCTTTCCTCTTTCTTTAATTCTTACAGGGTGTGGTATCTCACACCTATAATCCCAGTACTTTGGGAGACTAAGGCAGGAGGATCACTTGAGGCCAGGAGTTTAAGACCAGACCCAGCAACATAGTGAGACCCCATCTCTCAGAAAAAATAAAATAAAATAAGTTCCCTCTTTGTTATCTATCACCTTGGCAGGTCTTGGTGGCTTACCTGCCACCAAGGTATGACCCAGCCTTCACTCCTGAAGGGTCTGGTAATCATACCATTGGTAATAACATCCTTCTCAAGCTGCAATTGTGTATATGTCCATTTGAGAGGGCAAGGGAATAACAGGAGATGCTCAACTATGCCACTTAGATTTCACACATATTCCCTTCCTGTTCCCACTGTGTAAAAGAAGCCTTTCCTCCTCCTGCTGATCAGGGTCAATTACCTCTGCCAGTATAGTGACTCCTCTTCTCTCAGACTGGTTCCTAAACACAAGGAGACTGAAATGCCTTGGTGGAAGGTATGGCTTATAATTCAGTGAACTCTTGACTGTATCTTTTGGCAAGAGTGCACCTTCTTTGGAGACCAGGATACCTTCAATTTTGCAGAGCTCAGAGTTGCATAGATGTGAAATACAAAATTCTCCAGTGGGTCATTGGGACTAATGGTAAGTGGGGTTACTCTTGCTTGCACCCTTGGTTCCCAGACACATGTATTCTTCCTGCTGGGGACCTAGCACAATATAAACGTCTCTGTCTATATACTGCATCCTAAAGGATGCTGCCCCATCCTTTCAGAATATTGCCACCAAGCTGGTACTTTAGCTGTGCCTTTAAATGGCTGATCTAGGATTTTCTGAGATCATCTGCCCCTGGATGACACTATATGTGATGTGGCCAGTAGACAATGTGATCATAAGTCAACTCCACACTTCCTTCACTGGGAAGTGGGTCTTCTGTTTGGATGCTAATGCTGTATGGGATTGTATGCTTATGGATCAGGCATTCCATAATCCCCTGAATAGTGATGCTGGCTAAGGCATTACAGGTAGCAAAGACAAACCCATACCCAGAATAAGTAATCTGTCTCTCTAAGGATGAACCACTGGCCCTTTGTCTTAGTCTGTTCAGGCTGCAATAACAAAATATCATAAAATGGGTAGCTTGTAAATAACAGAAATTTATTTCTCACAGTTCTGGAGGCTGGGAAGACCAAGGTCATTGGTCTTCAATGACCAAGGTCATTGAATCTGCATTGGCAGATTCAATGTCTGGTAAGGGCAATCTTTTTCAATAGACAGATGTCTTCTCACTATAACCTTACATGGTGGACCCCTTCCACCATGCTCCCTCCCAAACAAGCTCTCTTGGGCCTCTTTTTTTTTTTTTTTTTTTTTTTTTTTTTTT